>NW_027312752.1:0-26241 GCF_040954645.1 Diabrotica undecimpunctata | reverse complement strand
ACGCGCTATCTCAGAGTAATTTTGAAATAAGATTTAAAAAAAAATTATTTGTTTCTACGAACATACGAACATTGATTTTTTTCTGTTGATTTAAGTTAAACATTGTTTATTTGGCCCAAGTTAGCTTTTGAGTTTGACACTCCTGATCGAAGAGAACTACTCAACCAACCAGTAGAAAGAATACTTAACCCTCGGTTAGTGTTCTGGGGTATACCATACCTCAGGTACTTCTTTTATTTCTATGAAATCGAAAGTAGATGAAAGAGCGTCTTCTTGCGCCTAGTAACTGTAGTTTATTATATGTTTTCTCACGATGACCTTGTAACCAGATGTACATACAATTTCAGTTTGAATTAGGAGTTGCTCAAAGACAGTTGGGGTGTGTGATACCCCGGTACACTACTGTTGTAACTTTTAGTTGTTTTGTGTTCTAGAGGTAAATTTACATATTTTTGATATTTTTTCGAGATGTATTATGATTTTTATTTTTCTTTCAGCGATACTGAATTATAGAATAATTATGTCTTACGAACAAGAGCAGGAAAGGTTAAAACGTTTATGGGCGGAGTTTGGCAATATTTCTAACGATGATAAATCGTTCATTGATAGTGAATCTGAGGAAGAACAAACCGCATTAGAAAGTCAAGAGACAATCATATTGGAGGAAAGGGCTCAAGGAGAGACAGCACACAAAAGGGAGGATTCTGAAGAAGTGGAGGCTGAAGAAAAAAGTGATTGGGCCAGTTTCTGGTACTAAAGGTAATATTACTTTCGATAACTGGTTTACCAGTTATCCGCTCATGATCAATCTACTTTAAACTCATTATCTTACATCGGTTGGGACAGTTAGGAAGAACAAAAGGCAAATTCCAACAGCACTTCTGAACAAACGAGGAAGAGAAATTTACAGTTCAAAATTTGCCTTCAAAGAAGATATAACGGCTGTCTCATATGTGCCAAAAAAGTCAAAAAATGTAATCCTCTTTTCTACATTGCATCATGATGATACTATAATTGAAGAAACTGGTGAAAAGAAACTACCTGAAATTATCGACTTTTACAATTCCACCAAAGGCGGTGTAGACACATTGGATGAGCTATCTGCTAATTACAGCGTACCAAGAAATAGTCGTCGTTGGACTTTGACACTATTTTGTCGTTTTTAAATAAAGCTGGAGTGAATGCTCAAGTTATATATAAAACAATTACAAAAAACGAACTTTTTTGAAAGAACTGGGTGTGCTGCTGATTTCTGAGTTTCGAAACCAACAAAGACAAAACCATTCCTTGCGTCGACCACTACGTGATAATCAGCAACCAGAGGTACATCAGTTGGGACCTAAACGACGTAGGATAAGTAGTAGATGTTCTGTTTGTCCAAGAAATAAAGATAGGAAGACATTTTACATATGCATGCGATGTGATACTCCAATTTGTTTGGAACACGCAATAATGATGTGTTCAGATTGCGGCAATTTTGACGAGTCGTAACTTTTTTATTTTTTAATGTATTTTGGCGAACATTTTCTTCTTTAGTTTGTAGAATTCGCCTGACACGCATACAACAACTTATTTCCGAAACCAATCCTGACTTTATTTGTTTACAAGAAACAAACTTTACAGAAACACACAACCCTCATCTAAAAAATTTTGTTAGTTATCACCATATCAGAACTACACACCGACGCGCTAGCGGAGGGACATCAATTTTCGTATCAACTGAAATTTTTCACCGTAAACTTCACCTAAACACTACATTAGAAGCTGTTGCTATAACAGCATGGTGTCCAGAACAAATCACAATATGTAGCTTATATATTCCTCCTAATTATACATTGACAAGCACTGAATTAGAAAACCTAATATCTCAAATTTCTGGCCCATTTATTATGGTTGGAGATTTTAATGCACACAACACTATGTGAGGTTCCAAAAATACATATGGTAGAGGTAAAATAATCGAAAATGTCATTAATAATACTGATATTAACTTATTAAATACAGGAAATAGTACATACTTTCATATTCAGTCAGGAAGCTTCTCATCAATAGACTTAAGCTTATGTGATCCCAAAATACACCCGTTACTAACTTGGCATACTCTAGATAGCTTATTCGATAGCAATTATTTTCCCATTATCATTACTAACAATTCAGTCAAATCGGAATATACAAAAGCGAGATGGAAAATCTCAAATCAAAATAAAATCAAAATAACATAGACGAAGACATAAAACAACTAAACTATTGCATAGTTCCTCTGCAGAGGAGTGTATCGGCAAATACAAAATTAACCCAATAAAAAAACACGTTCCCTGGTGGAGTGACTCATGCAAAACAGCAATTCAAGAAAGCAAAAGAGCTTCAAACAGATTCCGAAAATCGCGCACTCTAGCTGACTTAATAGATTTTAAAAGGCTCAAAGCAAAAACAAAACGCATAATAAAAAACAGTAAACAAAATTCATGGAATCATTTTACCAGCTCTATTACAAAAGATACCCCACCGACTCAAGTATGGTCAAAAATAAAGAGAATGAAAGGACATTACACATCATACAAAATTCCAGCTCTCACCATTCAAGACAAAATAATTACAGATGACCAACAAATCAGTGATATGCTTTCCCAACACTTTCTGAGTAAATCAAATAATCCTACTAATCCACATAACGAAATTGATGCTACTCACAAAACTTGCAATACTAATCATCCCATTAATATACCTTTCAGTTTCCAAGAACTAAATGATGCCATTTTTTCGACAAAAAGCTCAGCTGCAGGCTCTGACGATATTCCCTCTATCTTTTTAAAAAACCTTCACCAAAATACATACGAGAAAATACTCCAACTGTTCAACAACATTTGGTCTTCCCAAAAATTTCCATCACTATGAAAACAATCCATAACGATTCCTATTAAAAAAGGCGATCAATCCCTAGACACGCTAAACTCATACAGGCCAATCTCTCTCACCTGTACATTATGTAAACTTTTAGAAAAAATGGTTAATAAAAGATTACTTTGGTACCTTGAACAAAATAAAATCCTCGACCAATTTCAATCAGGCTTCAGACCAAATCGATGCACCATGGACAATCTTATACTTCTGCAATCAACAATTGCGACTGCGCTATCTAACAAAAATGAAGTCATTGCAATCTCCCTTGACATCGAAAGCGCTTTTGACTCAAATAAACAAACTAAACCAGAACAAGTTATCCGGTAATATATATTCGTTTATAAAAAAATTTCTCACAGAGCGATCCTTTAAAGTAATTACTAATGGCAAAACTTCCTCACAGTACACAACCACAAACGGTGTCCCACAAGGGTCTGTCCTAAGCAGCACACTATTTTTCCTTAGTATTAACGATATTAGTTCATTCATAAACGTCCCTGTACAATACGGAATATATGCTGACGACATAATATTATTCTGTCATGGAAAGGTCACATCCAGCACAAATACTTTACTACAAAACACTCTAAGTAAAATAAACAACTGGGCCAGTCAATCCGGCCTTAACTTCTCCCCATCCAAATCCAAAGTTATTCATTTTACCAGAAGACAAAACACGCAATCTCCAACCATTACTCTGAATGGAAATTTTCTCCAAGTAGTAAATCAAATAAAGCTTCTTGGCATTATTTTCGATAAAAAACTTTCCTGGAGACCACACATTCGAGAACTTAAGGGTAGCTGCCTTCAAAGAATGAATCTTCTTAAATCACTAGCTCATTATAGTTGGGGAGCCGATGAGGAAACACTACTAAAAATATATCGAGCTCTTATTCGCTCCAAACTTGACTATGGTAGTGTTCTCTACATGTCATCAAGTAACTCACTACTACGTTCACTAAATGTAGTCCAAAATACTTCCCTTCGACTCTGTTTAGGAGCATTCCGATCCAGTCCGGTGGAAAGCATTCATGTAGAATGTTTCGAACCCTCGCTTCATCTAAGACGACAACAACTTCTACTGCTCTATTTCGCTAGAGTTTCAGCAAATCCCACAAATCCCACAAGAAACCTCATTTGTAATAGACAATTACCAGTTACTAATAATCCTAGAATGGTACCGTCCACTATACAGATGTTAATTCCTTATTTAGATATCAATCTATTGTCGACCAGCCCTTTCACGGTCCCTCAAACTCCTCCATGGATATGTAAACTTCCAAATTTCAATATCGAATTATCCAAATATAATAAGAATGAAACATCACCTTCCGTTATCAAACAAAGATTCTACGAAATACTACATCAATGCAACTTCGATAGGATCCTTTACTCAGATGCATCTAAGACTGAAGAAGGTGTTGGCTGTGCTGTTACAACGACTACAACCACCGTCAAGTTGTTTCGACTCTCCAGCAATTGCAGTATTTATACTGCTGAACTATATGGAATACTACAAGCGGCGAAAACTCCACTCAACGATGATAAAACTATAGCAATCTGTACGGACTCTCTGTCCTCCATGCAGTCCATAAGAAACGTACATTCTATCCACCCAATAGTTCAAGAAATCCAGAGTATATGTAATCGCCTTCAAACTAATGGAATTACAGTAACAATATTGTGGGTTCCATCACACGTTGGTATTCCAGGTAACGAAAAAGCCGATCAAGCAGCAAAATAAGCATGTTCTCTTAACGTAACAACAGACATTCAAACATCATCAGATTTAAAAAGAATAATCAAAAATAAAATAATGGACCTTTGGAATGATCATTGGAAAAGAAGCAATACCAAGTTAAGCGTTCTACAACCAAACATTTTCTACCACCAGCTCCCACCAATGAACAGAAAGGACAAATCTATCATTCGAAGATTGAGAATAGGGCACACACGCCTTACACATGGACCTAATGAATTCCAGTAATCAGATTTTGTGCCAGTACTGCAACAGCACGACTTCCGTAAAACATGTACTTCTTGACTGTCAACATTACCTAGCGGCCAGAAGAAAATACAATCTTGGTAACGACCTAAAAGACATACTTATCTCAAACAGCAGCAACTATGAAAATGTATTAAACTTTTTAAAAAACACACAAAAACAAGTTATACACTTTAATATAAAACAAAATGTATTATAAAAAATGTATTGTAACTAATTTGTACCCAATATAAAGTATTAACCATGTTAACATGAATGTAAATTGTACCTGTGTCAATGACCATTAGCTGTCGAGACACATATTTTTCGAAATAAAAAAAAAAAAAGTTTGTAGAATCTTAGGCTATAAGTTTATTTAGAGTTGTGGGATCAATAAAATTTTTCATAATATCTAAGTGTATTATTGTTCACTCGTGTTTTTTGACTAGCATAATTGCAATATGTTGGATAAATGATGTTTATCATTTAAATATAAGACTTTTTAAAATACCATATTTGATTTATTTGAATCAAAATAAGTAAAAAACCAAGATTAACCATTTTAAATAATTAAATTTAAAAATTTTAACTTCCTGCGTTAGTTTAGTTTGGAGTATGGCATACCCCGGAACACCTCTCGTGCTAATTTATCTAGGCACGCTAACGCAGGGTTAAAAGACGATGGCTAAAAAGCTTATACATTAAAAAGTGACCTATTGATGGATGGTGCCTAAGTAAATCAAGTTCCTCCTCGTATATCATATTTATTAAATATTCTTTGTATATACTGAATAAATTGTAAATTGCAATAAGTAGATAATGATAACACAAAAATATTATTAAAAAATTTAAAGTGTGTAGCTAAATTTTAATATTATAATTATCAGATATATATATATATATATATATATATATATATATATATATATATATATATATATATAACCAGAAACCAAACTATCCAGTTATATAACACTACTAAAAAAATTTACTTCTTTTATGACTCTATAAAATATCTTTAACTAATTGATTTGACGTACAACGATTTGCGTAAACCAATTTTTTCTTTTTTGGAAAATTACTGTTGTTTATTATTACACTATGCATAGTAGTTTTTTTAGTTTTTACATTTAATAGTAAACAAGCTTTTTTTTATTTCACAAAAGCCGCAGACTATGGAACAAAAATACGAACATGGAAAAAATATAAATAAAAGGCTTCTTTCAAGATGAAAGACTTTTGATTTACGTAGTGAAAATCGAAACGTTAAAAATAAAATTATTTTAAATTTAAATTGTGGGTTATTCCCAATAAAAATACTAATTGCATTAAGAATAGCTTCAGAACAAGAATAGCTAAGAATAAAATAGTTTTAGAACAACATAACTAACAGACTCGGTCCAACAATATCAGAATAACCAGACAGCGGACCAATCATAATGGTCTCGATAATGGTTTCATCGCAATCCTTAAGACAAACAACGCTAAAAAATGTAAAAATCATAGAACGTAACCCTTTCAGGAGCGTGGGCAAATTAAATAGTTTTAAACAATTTTCTTTGACTGGTTAACAATTATACAACTACTCCTAATTATGAATAGTGCAACAAAAAATTTTGCTTCTTCCCCTAATTTATTAGAGTGGTGGGAATAATACTTCCCAGTGCTCATACGCAAAAAATTTAAATTCAAAAAAAGGAACATTTGAAACTAATTTTAAAGATAGAATGATGAGATAAAGAATTAAATAATGATGATTTTCAGAAACGAATAGTATTTTGTAAATGGGCCCCAGTGATGATGATGATTGTTGTGATGTGGAAGTGAAGCAGATTTCAAATTTAAAATAAAATACAGGGTGTTCCGTTTAAAAAAACATAAATTTGGTCTGCCACCATCTTATGGAACACCCTGTAAGATTGTAACTAATTTTAAAATTTGGAGTTTAAAGCTGCCTACAATTTTTGTTAATAACTTTTTTTTGTAATTTTTACTATAACAGATCTACTGAGCTTCCTCACACTAATCAATCACCCTGTATTTGTTATCATTCGGCTTATATGATTATTCCATTCTACTCTTCTATTTCTTATCCAGTCCTTGATATTCTCCACCTTGCATCTACATCGTATATCTGTACTTCTAGCTCTATCCCATAGAGCATCTCTGCTATTTCTAATATTCTTTTTGTCCTCTCTGTGTCAGGTCGTAATTCTACCGCGTACCTGTATCATTATTGGTGTGATGACTGTTTTGTAAATTCTGCCTTTCATTTCTTTCCCCTATATTTTTATTTCTCCATATTGCTTCATTAAGACAACCTGCGCCTCTATTTGCTCTTTTCACTTGATCTTCCACTTCTGTTTCGTGCTTTCCGTAGCTAGATAGTGTGATACTTAGATATTTAAACTCTATAACTAGTTATATTATCCTGACCTTTTAGCTCCCATTAACATCTTAGTAGAATGTAGAAAATGGGGCGGCCAATAGAGCCTGATACACTGCGACCTTTGCAGATCTATTGTGTTTCCCCCTTATTTTAAAGCACTTCATCTAGCTTGGTCCTCTTAATGAGACTCAACAGCCTTGATAGTGGCCTTTTCATGTAGCCTGGTGCTTCCGGTTTTTCCTCTCCGAGTTCTAGAAACCGCATTCGTGCGAGACCTTCGCAATGGCACAGAACGTGTAGAGCGGTTTCCTCTTCTTCCAGACAGAAACGACAGGTGTCCTCTTCTGTCAGGCCTATGAGACTCAAGCGTCTATTGAGTCTACAGTGCCCAGTGAGCAGACCCACTATCATTCTGACAGTCCTGCGTCTGTGCGAAAGTAAGTCTGCTGTAAATTTAGCCGAATGTCCTTTGATGAACTGTTTGGCCTGCCTCTGTCCTGGTGAGTTGTTCCACCACTCAAGAGACTTCTGTTGCACCCATTTGTGTATGGCTGCCCTTTTTATCGTATTTGCGATTCCAAAGAAGGGTTCCGGACCAACCAGTGGCGTAGATGCGCCTTCTCGGGCCAATTCATCGGCCTTCTCGTTGCCACGATGACCCTTATGTCCCGGCACCCAGGCAAGTGTCAACCTGTTTTGACTTCCCACCTGAGAGAGGACATCCAAACAGTTCCATACTAGCCATGAATCGACCTGTACCGAACTGAGAGCCTTTAGAGCTGCTTGACTATCCGAATAGATAACGATGGAGTCGTTAACTACATTTCGGCCGATTAGTTCCATAGCTTTTGGGAATGGTATCACACATTCCCATTAACTCGGCTCATAGGGCACAGAGCTACCTTCTCTGTCGCTCATATGAGTAATTCCTGTCTGGCGCGTCCACGTCGCGGGGGTGGGCATCTCTTGCTTCAGTAGACCGGAGCTAGTAGATGGCTAAGTTCAGATAGGGACCCAGTTCCGTGGGGTATAACACGGCCCCCTTGCCCAGGGATACGGGTGAAGACCACAACGAAGATGAAGGTGGAGAATATAGTATTCGGTTCAGTGAATTCAACGGAAGTGGCAACCCTGTTTCTAGGGATAGTATAGAATCAACCTGGTGAAGGGCAGCAGCGATCACCAGTACTAGAATTAGGCGTAAAGGAAATGATCCTAAACCGGCTTCTTACTAGAATACCGTAGGTGAGACTGAAACAGTTAGAGGGCTACGGTACTGCGATGCGGAAAGCAAGTAGGAAACTACCGCATTATATTCCTCAGGACATCCGTCCGTAGATTTTTTCTTGTCATGTTGGAAGAAACAAAACAAACGGCCCCTAGTCCCGGGCAGGCCTTAAATGGCCAAGGGGTGCGAAGAATCTCCCGGTTTCAACTTGATAAGACAATCAAAATTGCTACGTGGAATGTTAGAAGCTTATTTGCAGCAGGCAAACTACAAAATCTAATTCAGGAAATGAACAGAATTAACATCGATATTCTCGGCATAAGCGAATTGCGATGGGAAGGCACAGGCATGATCAATACTACTGGTAAAACCCTTTACTACTCATGCAGTGATAGCACAGACCCTCACCACAGACATGGGGTGGGAGTTCTGATAAGCGAAAATTTGCGCGCCTCCGTGAAGAACTTTGTCCCGATCTCCGAAAGAGTCATACTTATTCAGTTGCATGGAAAAGTTAACATAAATATTATACAAGTCTACGCCCCTACAGCAGACAAGCCAGAAGAAGAACTAGAGCGATTTTATCAACAGCTAGACGAAGCCTTAAAGGTGACTAAGAATCACGAAATTAACATCGTATTAGGAGACTTCAACGCAAAAGTTGGGGAAGGAGCTGTAGATCACGTAGTTGTAAAATATGGTCTTGGTCAGAGAAACGACAGAGGGGACAGATTGATACAGTACTGTCAAGACAAAGATCTAGTCATAACGAATACTTGGTATAAGTTACCACCCAGGAGGCTTTACACATGGAAGTCGCCTTTAGACGGACATCAGGGCATTATAAGGAACCAAATAGATTATGTGACAATTAATAGAAGGTACAGGAATGCTATTACTAAGGTATCTGCATTACCTGGAGCAGACATAGGATCCGACCACAATCCCTTAGTAGCAAATATCAAACTGAGGCTCGCTACAGCTAAAAGAAAACACCAGAAGGCATCAGTAAACATTAGAAAACTCAAAAACAATGAAACAAATGAAGCGTACACAGAGGAAATAAACAATAGGTTCTCTAATATGGCAACTGAGAATGATGTTGAAAAGTCATGGACCACCATAAAAGAATCATTTGATGAGTTGAACAACACTTTTCTACTCGAGAGTAAAACAACTACCAAGAATGAGTGGATGACAGAAGAAATATTAGAGATGATGGAACAACGCAGGCAGTGTAAGATCAGGCAGGACGAAGTAGGGTACCGAAATATACACAGTCAAATTCGTAAAGAAATTATAGCGGCGAAGGAGATCTGGATGACTACACTTTGCGCCGAGGCTGAAAGCCTATATAAACTCGGCGACAGCTTCAATCTTCACAAGAAAATTAAGGAAATTGCTGGTGTCTTCAAGAAAAAACAAGTCACTGGTATACATATGACCAAAATGAATTAATAACGGACCCTAGCGATATACTTAATACTTGGAAAATGTACACAGCCAATTTGTTCAATGATGACAGAACACAAAAAACCACCACAACTGGGAGACCATTTGTATGGCCCAAATATTTTGAAAGCTGAAATTGTACACGCTATCAAACTATTAAAAAGTAACAAAACCCCAGGACCAGATGATATGTACGCAGAAACAATCAAGGTTACTTAATGAAGAAAACCTAGACATTATTGTCAAGCTCTTTAACGACATCTACGATACGGGCCAGATTCCAAAAGATTGGCTTCGATCTACATTTATCGCCCTACCAAAAACACCACGTGCGAACTTCTGCAAGGACCACCGACTAATAAGCCTAATGAGTCACTTTTTGAAACTTTTCCTGAGAATACTTCACACTAGATTGTTTAAGAAATGTGAAGAAGTCAGTGGATGGAGTCAGTTTGGTTTCAAAAATGGACTTGGCACGAGAGAAGCGATCTTTAGTATGCAAACATTGATACAGAATTGTTTAGATCAAAGAAAGGATGTTTTTATCTGTTTCATCGATTACGAGAAAGCATTCGATAATGTAAAACATGAATGATGATAAAACACCTACAAGAGTTGGGATTGGATGCAAAGGATATAAGAATCATTTCCAATCTGTATTGGAATCAGACAGCAACAGTACGTCTTCAAAATTCCAACGAAACAGAAGATTTCTCCATTAAAAAAGGAGTAAGGCAAGGTTGTATACTGTCTCCAATGCTGTTCAATTTATACGTAGAAAAAGCCTTTGCAGAAGCAGTGGAAGACTCTAATAAGGGGTATTAAAGTTAACGGCATATTTATTAATAACATCAGGTATGCCGATGATACAGCCATAGTGGCAGATAACATCGAAGATCTTCAATGCCTTTTGAATGATCTAACTCTTGCAAGTGAAGCTCGGGGTTTGAAAATAAATATCAAGAAGACAAAATCAATGATTATAAGTAGAAATGATTACCCCAACGCAAAGATATATGTCTCTGGAGAAGAAATCGAACAAGTCAGGCAATTCAAATACTTGGGATGTTTGCTGAATGAGGGTTGGGACCCCGAGAATGAAATAAAGAGCAGAGTTGAACAAGCCAGAAATGCTTTTTTGAGGCTTCGTAAGTTTCTGACTGATCGCAAATTGGACTTCAACCTCCGATACAAGATGCTTAAGTGTTACTGTGTGGCCTGTTCTCCTGTACGGAATGGAAGCATGGACGTTAAAGGCCAGTTCCATTAACAAACTTGAAGTGTTCGAAATGTGGTGCCTGCGTCGAATGCTCAGAATATCATGGACGGACAGGGTCAGAAATGAGGAAGTACTCAGAAGAGCGGGCTTACAGGATAGGGAACTTTTTAATTATGTAAAAAGTAAGAAGACTGCATACTTGGGGCACATTATACGAGGAGAACGATACACTTTTCAGCAACTGATACTCGAAGGGAAAATAGAGGGTAGGAGAGGTCTCGGACGTAAAAAAATGTCATGGCTGCGCAATATTCGACAATGGACAGGAATCCACAGCTATGAAATGCTTCGCAATGCTGCTAAAAACAGAATTATTCTGACTATTTAACTATTAAATTAATCCTGACTATTTAACATCTCACCTGACAAGACGATGTACGGTGGACGCCTACGCAGAAATGCATGGCACCTTAAGAAGAAGAAGTTCCATAGCGCACCTGTGTATAGCAGCTAATTCGGCTTGAAATACGGTCGCGTATGTTCCTAGACATACCCGGACTTCCGTCCTTGGTTTTATGCCATATATTCCAGCCCCCGTACCTGTATCCATTTTGGAGCTATTTAACTATTAAATTAATCCTGACTATTTAACATCTCACCTGACAAGACGATGTACGGTGGACGCCTACGCAGAAATTGCATGGCACCTTAAGAAGAAGAAGTTCCATAGCGCACCTGTGTATAGCAGCTAATTCGGCTTGAAATACGGGTCGCGTATGTTCCTAGACATACCCGGACTTCCGTCCTTGGTTTATGCCATATATTCCCAGCCCCCGTACCTGTATCCATTTTGGAGCCGTCCGTATACCATATTGAGTTTGCTGTTAGCGGCGGACCAGTTTCCCAGTCCTCTCTTTTTGGTATTGTAATTTGAAAATTTTTGTTAAAACTATACCTCGTAACCATTCGGTCTACAGGCATTCCTAGAACGGGGTCTGCCTTTATGTCCTGGTATAGCCTTAAGTTATCAGCTCCCTGCATCATACTTATTGGAGCTTGGCCTTGGATCAACCGATGTACTGTTCGATCTTAGTAAATTTGCTGTTATAAACTATGCATTTTTTTCTATATTAAGGAAATTGACACTTATATATTATATTAAATTGGTGCAGCATACGTTGTAAATCGTATTTACACAATACAAGAGTAGTATTGCATCGTTTGCACAATATTTTAAGTTGTTTTTCTCCCATTTGGTATCATTTCTTATTCATTCATGATCAGAACAAAACAAGACTCATGGAATATGTCTTATCATATTGGCCTCCTTATAGCTAGCTCAGCAGTTAGTTTTTCTCCTACTTTTACTTTTAGACTTTTTAATTTTGAACGATATATTTTATTATTCTTAAATTGCAGTCAGGATATTGGTTAACAGTTTTTGCGTTATTGTCTACTCTGTTTAACATATATTAGCCACAAATTTAGTTGATAATGCGATATATTTGACGGTTTGATTTCCACTTATTTTGAGAACGATTTTCGAAGCGGAACTCAAGTATTTACAAATAAAACTGTTGTTTTTTCCTTTTAATTATAATAGATAACATAAAAATACTTTCAGAAAATAGTTTTAGAACCATAGTTTTTGCGTGTACTTAACTTATGGAAACACTGTCGTAAACAGGTAGAAACACTGTCGTGCAAATAATTTTAGATGGAAACAAGTAATTTAAATATTTATCAGTTGATTCAAAAGTTATATTAGTATTTAACGAACTCTGCGTACTATTTCAACGCACATCTTAATTTATAGTCAATAAACATTTTAAACGGAGATAATTCAAATGTCAGGTGTACGATTGAAAAAAAAGTAATAATATTTCTAATTTTAACAACCAGTTCTTTGACTAGGAAATTTTGTTTAACAATTTTATTGTTTAAAACTTTCGACAATGTTATGAAATGTTTAACGTAGTAACGAGATAAGTTTATTTATTGTTTCACTTTTCGTTAATGCTGGAGAGTCTATCAATTAAATCTTAGAGTGGTATGTTATTTTTTGCAGTAAAACTTATCGCCTTTGTTGAACTATTTTTTATTCAAGAAGCATATGCTTTTATATCCAACAGGACAGGCTAGGATTAATCAGAAAAAGGATTCAAAGCTCAACATTCCAACGAAGTACAAGTTCTCAAACTTACAGAGGACGTAGCAGCTGGACTCAACGATAAGCAATATATAGGAGCAAAATATAAGCAAAGGCTTTGATAGAGTGTGGCACGAATGAATGACATACAAGAGAGATTATGGATACGGCAGTGGCATGAAAAGACTCATATCTTCTACCTAAGTGACCAGAGGTTCACAGCTGAGATAGCACAAGTTCCATCTGAACATGGAAACTCAAAAGCTGGAGTACCACAGGGGAAGGTCTTCACGTATTATGTATCGCATATATTCATCAGACGTTTCAGGAATACCCTGAACACTACTCAGTCTTTATGCTTTATGCAGGACTACACTTTAATCGCAGTAAAATTAGGAACCTGGATGTATTTAGTTGAAGGAAATCTACAGCCGGCAGTAGATACAGTAGAATGTTGTAGAAAAATTGAGTTTCCAATGAAAAATAGCCATGGATTCAGAGAAAACTAAGAAGATTATCTTTAAACAGAAAAATGATATCCAGAAAAACAGCTAAAAGTGCAATGCAGACCCATCGAATGGCAGAATGAAACTAAATACCTAAGAGTCAAAATAGGATAAGTGTAAGATAATGGAAACAAAGTCTTAAGTTATTTTAGTATTTTTTATTTTTTAATTAATTTACTTTTGTTTTGAAATAAAATTGGTTCAAAAAATCGTTATTGCTATGTTATTATTGTTTATACAAGGATTAACTTTCACACTACATACAAACATAACATCAGTAAAAAAGAAAATACAAACAGCGTACAACAGATGCCAAAGAGAAGCTACAAATGTGCCCAGATATGTAGCTGAATGCTTCCTGTTTAGATATCTGAAGCAAGTAAGGGTACTAGAGATGAAAGAAGAAGAAGATAGAATAAAATTCGTTTAGCTCAAAAAACATTTGAATCAGATACTGCGACAGATATTGGGATAATGTGTTCCGCAGATAGAAGCACAAAAAACTAAAACAACAAACGTTAGCAAATATCTATTAAAGTCTAGGTAATATTGTAGCTCTATCAGAAGAAAACATCACGCTTGCCTTGAGGCATTGTACTTATTTTAGTAACTTTATTTTTCTCTCAGACATTTCACAAGAATATATAAAAAACACAAAATATATAAAAAAAATTAAAACAAACGAAGAGTAGGAGGGACTCGGCGCCCGGGCAAATAGCAGCAAATCGATGATAACTCAGTTTAAGATGCTCAGCGCCTCACGATGTCCAGAATAATACGGTGAAGGTTTCATATGCGAATCCTAGTACCCAGGTCTCCCATATGGCAAACATTTTTATTGAGAGCATTGGGGCTCAGAGAAGTGATTGTTGATTCACTCGGAATAATCCTTTTCACCTCAATGAATTGTATGTCCGAATTTCCTTGTGAACGTGCAACTCTCTATAGGTTAGGTTAAACTACTATTGCTTGTTTTCTTGTTTTTATATCGGGTGCTTTGGATGATACATTTTTTCGAGCTTATAAGTGGTGAAATTGCTTGTGATTTTTCTGATTTTTTTTTTGACTACAACATCTAGAAATGTAATAATGTTTTTTTATTTATTTCTATATTGAAGTCAATCTATTTAAGAAATTTAAAAAACTCTAGAAATTTGTATTTTATTTTATTTTCTAATAGTTACAGATAAAAAAACTCATACTGAACATAATGGAACCAACACAATTATTGTATTTCCCTGCTAATAATAAAACGTGGTTGGATTTTGAAATGAGAAGTTTGCAATTACCATAATTTAGAGCTACAGTTGATGAAACAGAGACTGTTAAAAAACTATGTCAAAAGATAAAGAATATACTCTTATTTGCTCTTTGTTAATGTTTACCCATTTACACCTGAATCTACGTATTTCTCAATTGCTTATATCTTTCTCCGTTCTTTGCCTTTCTCCACTATCTCTTTTACGGTATACCTGAAGTTCTTCTCGTCTCTTTTGGTCTTTACTGCAATATGTTCCGTGCCCATCTGTTATCGTTGTATCTAGATATATGACCGGCCCGACATAATTTAATTTTTATCACCAACTCCACAATGTCCCTGACATTTATCCTTCTTCGTATTTTGGTGTTTCTAATCTTGTTGTTTAGCGACGCTTCAAACATATCATTCTGTTTGCACTTTGTGTTACTTTTAAATTTTTTAATAGTCTTAGAATATGCACTAGAAGAATATACATACCTTAATACTTCAGGCAAATATTTATGTAATCTTGCATTGTTCATGTCTTGCAAATGCAAGAAGAACTTGTTGAGTAGAATGATTTATTAATGTACGCTTAGGAAATGATTGAAATAGACTGCAAAAAATTGGGCTACGTAATATATGCAGATTATGCTACCTTAACAGCACATTTCAAATAACTATTTTTAGAAATATTATTAGATCTAAACACAAAGCCAAAAGAAAAGATGCATCACCCCACAAATCCATTGCTAGCAAGTTATAAGAAAAATTATACCGGACAATCGGAATATACAGAACATGTGGAGCCAAAATATACGCACAATATCATAATTCACACACTCCAGTTAAACTGAAGTTGACTCAGCTGTCATAACTTAAAATGCTTAACAATAAACCACAAGATCATACAACTAATATGGAAATAAGATAAAGGTCAAAGGTAACACATCTACTGTGCTAGATATATAAAAAGAATGAAAGAAAAGCGGTGGACAAAGCAAATTTTGATAACCAGATAGACCGACGATATCAAAGAATTGCTGGTCTCGTATAAATGCAAAAAAACCACCAACAGAAACTAATGAATACACTTAACGGATCTTTGGAAATCCAACGATTGATGGAATAGTAGCAATGATAAAACAAACTGTACATTACTTTATAGAAGTCCCTCTAACCGAGGGTTATCCCACAGGGTACAACCATCGACTTTTTATTATTTATTTTTATACTTGATCTAGAATAAACATTTTAAAAACTAGAAATACTGTTTACTTTTTAAACTTTGATAATTAATCAAACGAATATGTAGATTTTATGATCAATAAATTGGACAGATAAATACAGAAGATCGTAGTTCAGAGATTAATACATTCTAATAATTTTAGAAGTCAATTATCTTTTTAAATAGTATAACATTAATTTAAGACGTACCTGTATATGTATGATAATTTTTTACTTGTTTATTAATGAATAATGTCGACTCATGATTAATCAGAAAATGATATAAAAACACCGATCATTTTTAGTTATGAAGATGGTATAAAAATTTAGGTAAAAATGTTTACTCGTACTCACCATGAGAGTATCTATGTAGTCTTGTGGAAACATTGCCTTCCCCAGAATCTCTACCGTCCCTTCATCCAGCAGAATTATTGCAGTGCAGAATTGACAAACTATGGCTTTGGCTTAAATTGACAAACTGGGAAATAAATAGAAGAGTAGAATGGAACGATCATTATAATCCGAATGATAACAAATAGAGTAGTAAAGACGGCAAGAGACAGTTCCCAATAGGAAGACAATCAGTAGGAAGACCACGAAAATGATGGAATGACAACTTACTGTAGTCACATTAAAAAACAGGCAGTCATGTCTACATAAAAAGAAGAAGAAGAAAATTATAAATTAGTTTTAAACTTTAATGGTGAAAAAAAGAGAAAAAGAGATAGGCGGCATATTACTACCATTATTAGGATGAGGAACTGGTCATTGCTCTACATGTACATTCATATAAAATCAACATTCGCGATAACCCATACTGTGAATGTGGGCAAATGGAAATCTTCTTCTTCTTCTTCTAATGGCTCTACAACCCTTTGTGAGTCTTGGCCTGCTTAACAATGTTCTTCCATTCTGCCCTGTCGGATACTTTCCTTCGCCACTGCCCTGATGTTCATGGTTTAAGATCCCTCTCTACGTCGTCTATCCATCTTTTACGGGGCATTTCCTCTTGTTCTGTTTCCTTGGGGCTTTAATCTCTGGACTACTTTTACAGCTCGATTATCTGGCATTCTTTCTAGGTGACCAAGCCAGTTTAGTCTTTGTGACTTACAAATCTGACAATATCTGCGCTCTGCATTAGTTCATCCAGCTCGTGGTTCATTTTAATTCTCCACGAACTATCGCTGCATTGGGTTGGTCCAAATATCTTCCTTAGTATTTTGCGCTCAAATATTCTCAGTTGATTTTCATCGGTGGTTGAGAGGGTCCACGTTTCACATCCATATATGACCACTGGTCTAATTACTGTTTTGTAGATTCCTCAGCTTAGACTCACGATTCAGTAACTTATTTTTCATTAAGTCTTTGTATGCATAAAAAGCACTTTATTACCGCTAAGAATCCGTGCTTGTATTTCTTGACTGATGTTGTTGTTGTCATTTATTATTGAGCTTAGGTAGGGAAAAGTGGAGGCATATTTGTAGGTATGCTTGTCTACCTTCAGATTCTCATGTTCATTCGATTTTGTGCACTCCATATATTTTGTTTTGCTTTCATTTATATATAGACCAAACGTAGCAGCTTCTCGTTTCAGTTGGAACCGCAAATGGAAATCACTAGAACAAATATTTTTTGAATGCCCAATTAACAAAATAAAAGATTATGATGTCTATCAGGAGCTGATCAAAATTAATATTAAACCCCCAATTAACATACCAATGCTTCTATGCGAGATTAACCCTAAAATTATCAAAATTCTTCTCAGATTCCTACAGATCAACTGTATAAAATTATAACCCTTCATAATAACCTATCCAATATTAACATTTAAACCACTTATAAGAAAAACAGAAAACATAAATAAAATATTGATATGTAGATGACATGTCCCAAAGTGGCCAAAAATTAACAAAACAATATACTGGCTGATTATTCAGTAGAATAAAGGCCAAAAAGAAGAAGAATTAAACTTTAATGTTTACTTTGTAATCTTATATTGTAATTATTGTATTTTGTGCTCTAGGTAATAACCCTATGGTTAATGCGGTTAATATCAAAATCCCAAAATATATGTGTTTATGAGTAAACAGTTTTATTTGACATATATCACATAATAGTCTGATTCGCACTTATATAGTATTGTTATAGTCATATAATAATTATAAATTAAATTGATAGACTCCTTTTTTGAAGTGGGTCCTCCGACAAATTTCTGCCAGCTACGCTTATGTTATTCACACATATTCTGGTACCAAATTTAGCTGACATAGGCTAATAAGATTTAATTGGAATTTTCTATGACGTAAATATTAGCACCTTAGTTTTTAGGATATTACTTTTTATTGCAAGATTAAATAAAACAGAAAAAAAAGTAACCGTGGGGAATTTCTTCAAAATAGCGTCTAAAAATAACAGTGGTGTATAATTGAAGACCTGCCGGAAAAACATTGCAAGCAATAAAATGAAATTTGTTAGATAATAACAAAAAACTATCATGATAATACTATTCAGCAAATTTTGTACATTCATTTTACTGTTGTTTATGTGTATTACTACACTTGAGTGCAAAAAAATCGACTCAAAATTATTTTGCGAAAGTACATCTCCTATTTCAATCTAAAAGGTATAAATTTAATAATATTTATTGTACAAATATTATCCTCATTATTGAGTTTGAAAAAAGTTTTGATTTTTGGTAAATCGGGTGACGTATTACAAATAAATAATGCAACACGTAGGGAGGGGGTCAGCATTTGAATCATTGAAATCGACACACACCGACTTAACGCGTTCGGTTAACATCGTAGGCATCAATTTCCATAGCGATGCACTAAAACATGAGTCAATTAAGTTCGCAACTGCATAATGAATGGATACCACATCTGTCAAATCAGCTTAAGCAGTAGCATTATTGAGAGAAGACCTGAGCCAGAGGGCCGTGGCAAATCTACTAAATTTAAGCCAATCTGCTGTGTCCCGAATATATCGTCGGTACCAAGATACTGGTGATTATGTCCGCCTACGAGGAGGAGGCCGTAAACGAACAACAACAGATAGAGATGATCGATTTCTTGTATCTAAATCTCTGAGAAATCGACATTTGACTGGTGCTAATCTCAAAGAAGAGCCTAGAGAGGTCCGAGGTGTGGTTACTAGCGTTTGAACAGTCAGAAGGAGACTTAAAGTAGCCAACCTGACACCAAAAGGGGCAGCTACGAGTCCCAAGCTAACTGCAGCCCAGAAGTAAAGGCGACTAGAATTTGCTCGCGAACATCTGGATTAGGACGACTATCAATGGAGTCAGGTATTATTCTCCGACGAAAGTAGGATCTGCCTACATGACAACGAAAAGAGGCGTCGAGTCTATAGAAGGCCAGGAGAACGATTTGCTCAATGTTGTATACGAGAAATTGTGTCATATGGAGGGGGTTTTTGTATATTTTGGGCAGGCATTTCCATGGATGGGAAAACCGAGTTGGTTTTCATGCCTGGTGGAGGACGTGGTGGAGGATTAACGGCGGATCGTTACATCAGAGATATTTTGGAGGAAATGTGGTTCCATACGTGGGATTTATTGGTGATGCCTTTATTTTATTACATGATAATGCACGATGTCATACCGCACGAGTCACCACCACCTATCTGACTGAGATCGGTATAAATACAATAAATTGGCCTGCGTTGAGCCCGGACATAAATCCAATAGAGTATGTTTGGGATGAGCTTAAACGAAGGGTCCGAAACAGAAATCATGTAAAAAAGGAGCCTAATGGAATTGAGGGCTGCGCTTAATGATGACTGGGAAGCAATGCCTCAAGAATTTATTAGAAAAGTCATTTGATCCATGCGAAATCGACTGGAAAGTGTAATTAGGAATAGGGGTGGTAATATCAGATATTGAAAAATAAAAAAATTCATTTCGTAATTAATGATTTCTCTGTTCATTACGTCTTTCTTGGGATAGTGCCAATGATGAATAATTGAGAAACTCTGTTCGTATAGCCAATTGTTTTTATAATGCGTCTTCCAAATAATGAAATAGCGGTTTTTGTAAGTTCAATAATAAAGTTACTGTTTGCACATTACATCTTGTTATTTTCATACTTCTTACATTAAAACAGAAGGTGTAATCTCAAATATCGCTTTTGAGTCGATTGTTTTGCACTCAAGTGTAGTAAGGTAAAGTTGAAGTTGAAAGGACAAGTGAAGTTCAATATAAATAGTTGAAGTTAAAAGCCGGATGGTTCAGAAAACGAATGCGAAGCAATACATTTTAAGCTATTACTCACATCATCCATACAAGATGAAAATGAACCTTACATCAGGATCAAAAGAACGTGCTTTTTATCCAGATTTCCTACAGAAAAATCTTCAATTGTTGAAAACTATTTTAATTAAGAACTCTTATCCTCCAAATATGCTACATAGGATGCTTTTTTCTAATAGTGTTTACATAAATAACTTAAAATTGTTTGTGTCCTTATTATAGAAAATAATAAAAAACTCTGGGACACGTTAACTTTTAAATTTAAATGTGCGCTTTTTAAATATAAATTTAAATGTACAGGGTGATCCACACAAGTCTGGCATAGTCCATAATCCTTATTTTTAATAAAACACCCTGTATATTTTTGTTTTTAAAAGATTCTTAACAACCTGATTTCAACGAATTATATCATATAGGGTCTATAATGAATAATACAAGGTGAAATTTTGAAATTAATAATTTATCACGTGTTATGGTATTATTTTAAATTACCTAAATACAGACAATACACATCTACTCTAAGTGTCAGTATATTGGGGAAAATTTCTGTTTAGTAACCGTGTTAACATTTTTTGTCATGAATACGTAAAACTGTCTAGATATTCTGCTAATTAAACTAAATCGGTAAATAATGAGGATTGTTATCAATCACTTGTTGGTGTGTTGACATTTTACATTAAAATAATAAATTCCTAATTAAAAGCTAATTTCTTGCAGAAATAAAAATGAAATATTTAACTGAGACCCACCGAATTGAGATTTTAATGATCATCGGTTACGGGGGAGAATTGTAGAAGTCAAGATGAAGTAGCAAACTTATTTAATCAGAGGTATCCTCAGTTGCCTAATATTGCACAAGTGGATATTTTGTTAAGTGTTGCAGAGAATCCAACGTCAAGTTCACGTCAAATTGCACGTCAAAATAATGTGAGTCACACAACTGCCTAAGATGTCTCCATGAAGAAAAACTTCATCCACATAAATTGACTTTTGTGCAGGAACTAACAGAAGACAATCCAGATCGTAGAATGGATTTCTGCGAAAGAATGATGGATAACATTAACACAAATGAAATAGCTCTTGGCCCAATTCTTTTTTTTTTTGATGGATCAACATTTACATTGAACGGAGAGGTAAACCGACAAAACTGTAAATATTAGTCAGCGGATAATTCTCATTGGATGCGTGAGACATAAGTACACTCAGTATCCTCAAAAGTTTAATGTTTGGGCAGGTATTTTAGCAGATCATATTATTGATCCTATATTTGTAGATGGTAATTTGACAGCGGAAAATATTTAAGCATGCTAAGAGACGATGTTCTTCCTCAGTTGGCTAACTTATATCCCAATCCAATAGATCCGACCCTACCGCATGAAGAAACTGTCTGGTTCCAGCAGGAGGGTGCAACACCCCATTATGCTTTAATGGTGAGACGTTACTTGAATGAAATCTTCTTCAATAAATGGATTGGACAAAGGGGGTACTATTGAGTGGCCAGCTAGGTCGTCCGATCTTACGCCTTTGGATTTTTTTCTGTGAGGTTATCTCAAGAACAAAGTATATGCAACACAAACCAACTAGCATCCAAGACCTCAAGGAAAGGATAACTACAGAAATACGGAATATTTCACCTCAAACTTTAAACAAAGTTGGGGACGAGTTTTATAGGAGACTGTGTTATTACCAACAACAAGGCGGAGAATATTTTGAGCATTTATTTTAATGTAATCTAATCAATTACCTCGGGTATTCTATGAATTAATTGTCTTGAAGAAAATTATACTTAATTTCAAAATTTCACCTTGTATTATTTATAATAGACCCTACATGATAAAGTTCGTTAAAATCAGGTTGTTAAGGAGCTTTTACAAACATAAAAATATACAGGGTGTTTCATTTAAAATACAGATTATGGAATATGACAGACTTGCGTGGATCACCCTGTACATTCAAATTTATGTTTAAAAGGCGCACATTTAAATTTAAAAGTATCTCAACGTTTTTTATTATTTTCTAAAATAAGGACATAAACAATTTTTTCTTCAAACGTCAAATAATGATGACATTACTTATCTAACTTGATCCTGTCAAAGTTTGATGTCTCCGCCGGCAGCAGTTTTTTTTTCCCATTTCTTTACGGCGGAGGGAAAAATGTTGTCATGGCAACAAAATGAAACATGTCACAAAGCAACAATACAAATGTCATTAACAACAATTAACATCATTTTTATTTATAGTAATATTAAAAGTACAATTAGTTAATGAGGCATTTTCAAAATTGAAACCGTGCAAAAATGTTCCCGACTCTTGATACGCATTGGTAATTGTTGATGATACGGATGGTCGAGAATGACTTTCAGCCATCATTCCAATTTCGTTTAGGTTTTCCATTTTCGCACTAAATTTGCGCTTGCGGTTGCAACAACAATAAGCTGTCTTTAATAATTGCAAACAACTGTCAAACAACTGTAACCAGGGAGACGCAAATCCCACCGACGACTTAATTATTTTAATTTCTAACATCTAGACGACTTTGATAGTTGTCACAGTTAATTTCGAGTAAAAATAGCGTATGAATTGTACTATTTATGGTTGAAAATTGCTACGTTTGAAGAAAAAATAGTATACTTTATTTGGCAAAGAAGCGACTTTTCTTGACTTGCCCTCTATTACGCGCCTCACTTCGTTCGGAGCGTAATATCGGGCGCGTCAAGAAAAGTCATGCTTCTCCGCCTCATAAAGTAATATACTTTTTTCTTCAAACGTCAAATAATGATGGCATTACTTATCTAACTTGATCCTGTCAAAGTTTGATGTCTCCGCCTGCAGCAGTTGTTTTTTCCGATTTCTTTACGGCGGAGGGAAAAATGTTGTCATGGCAACAATATGAAACATGTCACAAAGCAACAATACAAATGTCATTAACAACAATTAAACATAATTTTTATTTATAGTAATAATAAAAGTACAATTAGTTAATAAGGCATTTTTAAAATTGAAACCGTGCAAAAATGTTCCCGACTCTTGATACGCATTGGTAATTGTTGATGATACTGATGGTCGAGAACAACTTTCAGCAACCATTCCCGATGTTGGCGAATCATGAGGGTTTAAAATTTTTTGAGCATTATCGTTCTTATTTCTTATTGAATCCTCTATATATCCTTCGGCAACCGTGCTTGATTTCCAGCCCCCATGTCGTTTGAGGCATTCTAGATTTCCGCCTCCATCAATTAAAAGTGTTGCTGAAGTTCGTCGTAAAGAGTGACCCGTGTATGCGCTTGCATCATTTAAATTTAAATAACTAGCTACTACTTTTTGGGCTACTGCGCTGATCGAATGTATTCCCATGATGCTTCGGTAACACTTTCCATTTTGATACTTGATACTCTGAGATAGCGCGTTTCTGTGAAATTTTCAGGCCGCAGTGATGCATACTTTTTATACAGTTTAATGTTTTGACCAATTATCGTAAAAAGATCTAATTTGTCGTGTTTTACTGTCTGGATTTTGATAATTATTACATTTTCTTTATCCTCAATGCCACAGTCTTCATTTTTACCATTTCGTCGCATCGACAGGCGCCGGTAACCCCAATTAACAAAACAATCTGAAATATTTTTATAATTTAGTAGAGTATACTACATGCTTTGCAATATAATTTTTTTTACCTTTAATCCTAAATACAACTTATCTGGCGCTTCAAACAAAAATTTATCAAACTCGTCTTTAGTGAAAACTTTAGACTTCTTTGCAGAATATCCTTCGCTTGTTTTTTTCAGAAAGACACGTAACTTTAAAATTTGCTTATATCCACATTTTTTGTAATAACTAACTCGGATTTTATCATAGAGTATCGTGACCACATTGTAGAAAATTTCCATTTATTTTCATTTTCCATTATATTAAAATATGCAGTAAAACGTCTTCGGTAACTTGCCGTACTCCTCTTGTATCGCACCACTCTTGGAAGTGCTTGTACGCTAACCGATACTTTATTCCGGACTTGGAGGGCCCCAAACGTGCTACTGCATTATTAGCCGCGGACTCAATTTCGTTTAGGTTTTCCATTTTCGCACTAAATTTGCGCTTGCGGTTGCAACAACAATAAGCTGTCTTTAATAATTGCAAACAACTGTCAAACAACTGTAACCAGGGAGACGCAAATCCCACCGACGACTTAATTATTTTAATTTCTAACATCTAGACGACTTTGATATTTGTCACAGTTATTTTGAGTAAAAATAGCGTATGAATTGTACTATTTATGGTTGAAATTGCTACGTTTGAAGAAAAAATAGTATACTTTATTCGGCAAAGAAGCGACTTTTCTTGACTTGCCCTCTATTACGCGCCGAACGAATATCGGGCGCGTCAAGAAAAGTCATGCTTCTCCGACTCATAAAGTAATAAGATATTATAATTGAGGGTGTGTATACCATCAATTGAGTTTTTTAAAGTATATTCCAAATAAAACAGACACGTATCTTTTTTTTTGCAATATGTAAAAGTGGTCTATCCATGTTTTATCTATCGTAAAGCTTGCGTAATCTTCCCGATTTTGCCGCTTATCGCTTGCTTTAGGTTTTATTTTATAGTACAGTTATTTAAGTTGTGAATATCACATTCATTTTTTTTTGATAGCTTCGTAACTATTATGAAACTTTTACAGAAAATTTATGTGCAGAATAATATATTTATATAATGTAGTCATCATTAACGAGACAAATAAATGAATTTATTATATATTAGTAGCAACATATTAAGGATAATGAAATTTTAAGTCATATTTAACTGGATTAATTAGATCTAATAGTAACAACACTACATTAAATAATCTATCGTCCAAAGGTTACCCAGTGAAAGGCCCCATTTTTATCACAAAGACCGTAAACGTAACAGGTTTTTTTTAAATTTAAAGGTAGTAAGCAGTTGTAGTGATTTTTTTTTATTAGAAATATCATAATCTAGATAATTATTGTTTTAACTCAAACATAATACCCATAAAAACACTGGTTTTTTCCGCTTCAATTAATCGATCTAATTTTTCCAAATTATTTCCTTTGCGATTTTTCCGATAAAGCTCGTTTCGTTTAGTAAATTATGAAATAATACAAGGACTAAGTAATTCCAACTGGGTATTTAAAAGTAGGTACTTGGCTTCTTGTGACGGAATACAAATATACTAAGTGACATAGAAATCCGAACATCCAGTTTAAATGATTTTATTTTAATAAAATTTTGTATAAGTACTTAATGAAGCTTTAATAAGTAAATGATTTAAAATTTCAAATGATTGCATTGCTTTAAAGCCCTTTTATCTTTAATAATGTGTGGATGCACCCCGATGTGTTACGCATTCTCCAACGCGCCTAGGCATGCTTCTGATCAGGTGGTCAATGTCCTCTTGTGGTATCTCATTCCAAGCAACCACCAACTCCTCTCGAAGTGCTTGTAGAGTCTGAGGAGGACGTTGCAAATTGAGCAATCTTCTCCCATCATATCCCACACGTGCTCAATTGGGGATAAGTCGGGAGATCTTGGTAGCCACGCTAACAATGTGACATCATTATGTTGATAGAAGTCTATTGTAACTCTTGCAACATGTGGTCAGGCATTATCTTGTTGGAAAGTTGGATTTGCCAGGGTGTCAAGATAGGACTCTGAGATAGCGCG
>NW_027312751.1:0-26245 GCF_040954645.1 Diabrotica undecimpunctata | reverse complement strand
GCGCTATCTCAGAGTTCATATGCCGTTTTATTCAATCGGGAATTCTTTGTACAAATTTCTGTTTAGCTATATTTGTATTTATTTACTTGTTGGCAATCTTGGTCAAACCATTCCTCGTTTCTCTTGCTTGAGGTTTCACCTAATGTTTCCTTTGCCATATTTGTAATTGTCGTTTGGATAACATTCCATTCTTCTTCAATGTTGTTTTGTCCTTCTCTTTCATTTAATATTACTTTTATTTTCTGCTAGTACTCATTCTTCTTTTTAGGATTTTTAAACATACATATGTTCCATTTTCTTTTGTTTGGCGCCTTTTTCTTTTCTTACCATTGATATTTTTTTGTTTTATCTTCGATATAACCAAGAAATGGTCCGAATCGCAATTGTGCCTCTTAAAGCGCAAACTTGCCGCAATTAAGTTTGGTTATTGAAGCAAATTTTTGAATTTTTTTTAGAGAATTATTAAAAATATTATATAAAAAAAAATAAAATAAAACTTTTGACCCTTACATACTATTTTTGTTGGGAATAAGTCACAATTTTACTTAAATTAAGTTAGTTATTAATTTAACTTGAATTTTGGATTTTCAATTTATCATAAATCATTTTCAAAATACAAAACGTTGATAAATTAAACCAAATTTTGCTTTGAGTGGCTTTGTAAAAATTGTTCTAATAATTTTATTTTATCTGACTCATTCATATTGACAATTCAGACATATGTATATTAACTTAAAGTAGATGATATGGGATTCTAGTGTCATCCCTAACGAAAATGGACTACTTAACACCAATACTACACGTTTATGACCAAAAACTACTGTCTGACTTCGGTGCTAACCCATAAAAATTTGTGGAAAATCACAGTTCCTTTTATGCACACGATTGTTGATAATTTTTTTTAGAGAATTATTAAAAAATATTATATAAAAAAAAATAAAATAAAACTTTTGACCCTTACATACTATTTTTGTTGGGAATAAGTCACAATTTTACTTAAAATTAAGTTAAGTTAATTAATTAACTTGAGTTTGGATTTTCATTTATCATAAATCATTTTTCAAAATACAAAACGTTGATAAATTAAACAAATTTTGCTTTGAGTTGTTTGTAAAAAATTGTTCTAATAATTTTATTTTATCTGACTCATTCATATTGACAATTCAGACATATGTATATTATACATTTTAAAGTAGATGATATGGTATTCTAGTGTCATCCCTAACGAAAATGGACTACTGTTAACACCAAATACTACACGTTTATGACCAAAAACTACTGTCTGACCTTCGGTGCTAAACCCATAAAAATTTGTGGAAATCACAGTTCCTTTTATGCACACCGATCTGTTGATCTGCTGCAGTCTATATTGCAAGGTAAAGTCAAAGGTAAGCGAGGACCCGGTAGAAGGAGAATATCATGGCTGCGGAATTTAAGAACATGGTTTAAGAAAACCTCAACGGAGCTGTTTCGAGCCGCAGCGAGCAAGGTCATGATTGCCAATATTGATTTCCAACATCCGAAACGGATAGGAACCAGAAGAAGAAGAAGATCTGTTGAAATGCCGTTAAACTTTGGAAATCACTCCTATTTTTCTCTAAACCTTACAACTATTGAAGTAATTAACTGACTTAGATTTGGACCTTTCACTAGACAGTGGTTAAGTGAAGGTTTATTCTTTAAATATGCAGATACATCAAACACTGGTAGTACTTTCTTCCTTTACCACGGGGCGGTAAGGTAAAAATGTCCTAGATTGTAATCAACATCATCTAACTTTTCAACTAGCTCAATTATACCCACTCAGCTTGCCAGTCAGTAAAAACCTCACCATACCGTTCAAAAAGACCATCACGTTTCAACTTTTGAAATTTTTTGAAAGTGAGAGTTAGTAGAATTTAGTGTTTTCTCGACAACTCACAATTACTGGAGAGAGGAGGTTGACTATCCAACCAAGGAAGACGAATCTCATAAAGCCCATCTGATCTACACTAACAGTCTGCATAAGAAATTCTCTAGCAGCTAAAGCAGCCTCCTCTTTGGTATGTCTATCTGTTGGCTCTTTAATACCAATTGCTTCCAGCTCCCAAAGCTCACTTAAGGAAGCATCCTTTTATGAGAAGATTTAATGTAGACATGACATCAAAATGTTTACTACTTGTAGGTATTTTTCCCATAAGTGTCCATCCAATGAGAATTTTTATAACTACTTACCCACAATCTAGTTTGTGACCCTCTGTATACAAATAACTAGGAAACATCTGCTCCCAGCAACAATTCAATTAGTCCAGGTTGGAGATCATCAGATAAATCAATATTAAGGTTCTTGGCTTGTTTCCTTCATGGACCAAGAAATACTGGAGCTACATCAGTACAATATAGTAGTGCAGAATATTTACTATACTCTTTATATAGTTTCATAAAGGTTATAAAAAAGTACATTAAACTGAAAAGCGCGTACAATTGATTTAACATAATTATGTTTTAGGTTGGCAGACTCCTTAACGTGTGTCTGCCATTAGTGGCAGATTTACCACAAATCTTTATGTCTGCACATCTTCAACAGCTCCCCACCCACGTTTTGTATTACTTCATAGGCGTGTTCCTTTCGAAAGTCAGCACCATAATATACGCGATAAAAACCACCTACTCCAGAACGGATACTTTTTGGCTACTCTGGTTGATCTCGTATTTTTTCGTATCTGCTTTTAGTTTTTCTGTCATTGTGTGGCGTGGAAATTGTGAAGTCGGTAAAGATAGATCAAAAAGATAATGCTGAGAGGAAAGTAATCTACGTATCGGGAAAAGGAGGAGAAGAATAGCAGTTTAATGCTCGAGGAACAAGAAACTAGGGTGTAAGCCTACTTTTTTTATTGTAACAGAGATTTGTATTATTAGATTTAAGAGTTTTAATTGTTAAAAAAGTCTGTACAGAGCAACTAGGTTGAGGCAATAGCTTTAATATGTATTTCGTAATATATTTTGTTGTATTGAAATAGTCAAACATAGTTTTTACTAGCGTTTTAAAAATACAAATAGTCTATTTTTTTATCTAAAGTTTTTGGTTTTGTGGACGAATAAATCATCTTCTTCTTTACGTGCCCTCTCCGCGACGGAGGTTGGCTCCTTTGGATGCTGTTGCTCTGAATAGTTCGATTGATCAGCTGCAGAATCTCTGTCGTCATCCATGTCTTATTCTTAGGGATTCTATCTTTCTTTCTGTGCTTTCCGTTGTATTATCGATTTCTTTGAATTTTCTATTTACTGTTTTGCCGACTATTTCTTTTACTTCACGACATTTCAGTTTTTCCCATGTCATGTTTTTTACAGTTTTTTCGCGTGTTTTCTTGGTTCTATGACGCTCACTAAAGGACTGTGGTCAGATTGAATATCAGCGCCTGGGTAGGTTTTAACACTGTTGAATGTATTTCGATACCTTTTGTTAACAAGTACGTAGTCTATTTGGTTTCTTATAATAACGACTTCTCCGTTGTCTCTAGGTGAAGTCATGTTCAGCTGCAAAGATACTCATTGTTTCTCCTCGTTGATTTTATCTCTCCTAATCCATAAGGACTAACATGTTGCCCTTCTTTTCCGTTACCTATTTTAGCACTGAAATCTCCCACGACTATAAGAAGTTCATGTCTCGGGTATATCTCTTATAAGGTTGCTTATTTGTTTGCAAATTCTGATATTCATCATTACTATAGTTTGCTGTGGGTGCATAGACTTGTATAATGTTAGTGTACATCGGTGACGTAACAAGAGGATTCTATCGTTCACTGGTAAACAAGAACATAAAAGTTCCATTGCCTTACCCTATAATGAAGTTAATATTTTAATAAACTTTTAAAAAACATAAATCAAAATATACTAATCTCTAGATTTTTTTAATATTTTTTATGTAGTTACAAATATGACACTTATATGCAATACTTTTTATTTCAAAACGTCAACTCTTATCATCTCTTTGTTATGTTTAATTATTTGACATTGTACTTCTGATTAAAACATTTAAAAGTTGTGTTTTATTTATTATCCTACTGTCTAATGTATATAGATATATATTAATCAGTTTAAACGATTAATCAAAATATTATAAATAGCTTTTATTCATGCAGTAAATATTTATAGGAGATACAGAACCAAACATCTTATTTCGATATCATGCTTAATGAGAAATTTCATTTCTTATTACTTTGTCAACACTCACTAAAAGAGATGGAAACAACAAAAATAGGAACTGGACGGTTATTTTTTTATCGGTTATCAATGCGATGTCATCAGCGTACCTTAGATGGGTTCAAGCGTTGTCCACAAATTTTAACACCTTTTTTTCCCATTCTAATCTTTTAAAAATATCTTCCAGAGCCCGATTGAAAAGTTTTCGGTGATATGGCGTCACCCTGTCTCACGCCGCTATTTATTTGTATTGATTTGTTCCGTCATATACTTTAATTGTTGTATATTGGCTATGAGTTCCGTATATCTGTGGTCAAATTCTGCTGTTAATCAAAGAACTTTTCACTGCCCAATGTTCGACACTGTCGAAAGCCTTTTCGAAATCTATGAACGCTATATATAGAGGAATGTGTATTCATTTTGCCCGTTCTATAAGTATTTTCATACTTAGTAAATGGTCACTTGTGCTGAATCCCTTTCTAAAACCAGCTTGTTCTTTCGACTGGTATCCGTCGAATTTTGTCGTCAATCTATTGGTTAAAATTTTTGTTAGGATTTATACATTACATTGAGGAGTGTTATAGGACGGTAGTTTTTCATATCTGCACCGTATTTCAGCATCTCTGCATTTCATGGTGGGGGGGGTTTTCGTTTTCCCGATTTATTTGTTGTTTATCATTTCTTTCAATGCCTTCTTTATTTCTGATTTGCTTATTTCTGGCTGTAGCTCTGAGTTGACATTTTTTATTTTAGCCTTTAAGTTGGTTTTTAATTTTCTTCTGGTGGTTCCTTTTTTGTTTTATATAATTCTGATTAGAAATAGTGAATAATATTTATGATGTCATCTTTAATGTTTGTTTCTACTCCGTTTACATCTTTTATTTTGTTTATTTTACACTTACTACATTCGGTCTTAAGCATTTCATATTTTTGTTGTTCTGTATTACTTCTTCTATTTTTATTTCTTGTTCTTTTCTCTTATTTTCTTTTATCATTCTGCTTATTGTTTTATTAATTTCTACATATTCTATAGATTTTCTTTTGCCTTCTTCGTTCAGCTTCCTTCTTTTATCCATAAGCTTTTTTGTTTCTGTTGATATATAGTTTTTATTTTTTAGATCCTTTTTTGCTATTTCTTTTCTGATGTAATCATCGTTGCTGTAAGTATGTTGTCTATTTGGTCTATATCTTTATCATCACTGTCTAATTTTTGGGTAAGTTGTTCTTTTATAGGTCTTTGTATATCTCTTTATATTGCCTTAGTTTGTTCTATATAAATATATTCTAATATTTTGGAAATAGCACTATTTTCAGTAAAGTGACTTTTCGACCACTCTGTAAAATTGTAGAGATCTTTAAAAGCGGTTTTATGATTGATACAAATTTATTGTTTTTTAATGTACGTCATCCCAAATATATATTTTACTGTGATTTAACTCTTTTTATAAAATCTAGAAGCTCTTGGAGAAGTGGACCAAAAATACACCCAACAACTACGAAATTAACCGAAGACACACTAACATGCATAAAAGAGAAAAAAGAACTTCATATAAAATACCTGAACACAAAAAACTATGAGGACTTGGAACTATACAGAAAAAAAAAATAAGAAGTGAAAAGAAAAGTAGCAAATGAAAAAAATGAAAGATGGGAAAAAACATGCACAGAGATAGAACAGCACATAGGAGGAACGAGAAATTCAGAGTCATGGCGCATCTTAAAGTCGCTCCAAAGAAATAAGACAGAGAAAATCAAGATCGGTCAAATCAAGGAAAACGAATGGCAAGAATACTATAAAAAATTGCTAACCGAAGACCGCCCCGATTCAAACAATCAGAAATAGACGAAATAGAAATCTACACACATGACGAAATCGATTAAGCCTAGCTGAGGTAAAAAGAACGATCAAAACTTTAAAGAACAAAAAAGCAGAAGGTCCCGGCAGAATACCAAATGAATTGATAAAAAACAGATCGGAAAAGTTATTCCGTATGATACATAAAATGTTTGAGAGAGCACTGAATGGAGAAGACTTACCGGCAGAATGGACCTAAGTTATATGACATCAATATACAAGAAAGGAAATAGAAAAAACTGCGAAACTATCGGGGAATCAGCATTATATCGTCTATAGGCAGACTGTATGGAAAGACCATAAAGGAAAAATTAGAAATATATATACAAGATAAAATCGGAGAAGACCAGGCAGGTTTCACAGCGGGGAAAGCATGCTTAGACCACATTTACACGGTCGAACAACTAATAGAAAAAAGAATGGCCAAAAATAGATCCGTCCATCTGGCTTTTGTTGATCTTAAGAAGGCATATGACTCAATACCTAGAACCAAGCTATGGAAGCAATGGAAGACATCGAAGTTCCACGAAGATAATAAACGCGGTAAAAGCACTCTACAAAGAATAACGAAGTAGCTATCAAAACGGGCAATAGAATATGCAGGCCATTTAAGACGACAAAGGGACTACTACAGGGTTGCTGCACATCCCCACCCTGTTCAAAAATATTCCTGAAAAAACCCTGAAACCATGGAAAAGAAAGTGCCAAGGAATGGGTATACCAGTAAGAAACGAATATCTATATACGCCAAGTTTTGCCGACGACCAAATAGTGATCGCACAAGACGAGGATGACCTCAGTTTTATGATGAGAAAACTGGAGCAGGAATATACAAAGAATGGGATGGAAATAAACCTAAAGAAAACTGAATACTTAACAACGGAGAATACAGAAATAAAACAGCCGGAAATAGACGAAGGTAAACAAATCAAAGGAACAGACAAGTATAAGTATTTAGGTTTCATAATATCAAACAAAGGAACAACGGAGGAAGAGATAAAAAATAGACTAGGACAAACAAGAGACTGCATACGAAAATTGAACCCGGTACTATGGGATAAGAACAACAGCATGAAAACAAAGAAAAAAATATATAATACCATGACAAGAAGTATCCTCACTTATGGGTGTGAAAATTGGACAATAAATAAGAAAACCAAAAACAAAATAAGAGCAACAGAGATGGAATTCCTAAGGAGAAGCTGCAGAGTAACAAGAAGAGACAGAATAAATAACATGGAGATTAAGAGGAGAATGGGAATGAACTCCGACATAATAGACTACATCGAACAGAAGAGATTAAAATGGTACGGACATGTCAGAAGAGCAGACCAAAATCGGTGGATAAATAGAATAACAGAGTGGAGCCCGATAGGAAGAAGAAAGAGAGGCAGACCCCGAAGATCTTTCAGAGATGAGGTGGACGAAGCAATGAGTAGAAGAAATCTACAGGAAGGGGACTGGCTAAACAGGAAAAATTGGAGAAAACGGTTGAGTGAAGGAATACAGTGAAAACTGTGGAAATCCTTGTATATATATATATATATATATATATAAATATATATATATATATATATATATATATATATATATATATATATAAAATCTGCATATTTTCAAAATCGGAAGAATGATTATATTCCAGAAAAATATTACAGATAAATAGTTACACTTTTATATATTTTGTCCATATTGCTTTTATTTGGTCAGAGCCTATTGTTCGTTTGTTAGCATCCGTAGATAAAGTACCCAATGATCACTTTTCTTTCTAGCTCTAGCTTTGTAAGCTGTTATTTTTTACAGTTTCTTTTGAATGTTAATATATTCTTTCTTATTTTTTAGCTTGTACCTTCTTCACATTGTTTCTCCAACCAAATTTCCTTCGCTTCTTTTATTAATCTTGTGGATTACCTTATATCAAACATTGTTGTTCTTAAATTTTTTTCTTTCGTATATCAATAACAAGATTTCTTCAGCCATGAGTAAAGAGGTTGTATTGTTTCTGCCTTACAATAATACTTTTTTCCTAGATCTTTTAAAAAACGGGTTATTTACAACAACTGGCAGCAGCGCTTTTCATAAGAGTCAATGTGTTAGAGTATAGAAGAAATTTAATTTTTCCCTTGACCTGGGGAATTAAAAAAATATTAAGGTTCATTCTGTTCATTTTTGATTTTTTTTTGTAGTGGAGATAGTAAAGGGACTACACCGTTTCTGTCTCACAATAATACTGTTTTTCCAGATCTTATGAAAAACGGGACATTTTGCAACAACTGGCAACAGCGCTTTTCATAAGAGCCAATGTCTAAGAGTGTGGAATAAATTCAACTTTTCCCTAGACCTGGAAAAATTTGAAAAAAAAAATTAAGGTTCATTCTGGTTATTTTTGACGCTTTTTTTGTAGTTTGGGTAGATCGGCTCATCAGATCGTGTCGTATAAAGGGTCGATGGAAAAAGGGTAGCTCAAGAAGTAAATAATAAAGGGTTTAAGGCTAGAGAATAATTTCGCAAAGAGGCGCCAAGAGGCAGGAGGATGAGCGAGGTGTCTCATAAAATGATTTATGGTTTGATTAAAACAATCAAAGATAACGTCATGCCAAAGGGCATTTATATTTTGCATTCTATTCTATTGTATGGTATATAGACAGATCTAAAACCTATGAAGGAGTTGGAGCTGAAGTATATGAAGGCAAATCAAAGCTAAGCCTCAGTTAAAGCACAGTTAAAAACTCTATTAACTTTCAAGCAGAAATTTATGCTGCACGGATCTGCCTGAATTTTACAATTTATTAAAAATACTTGTTTAAATAAATTAGTACCACTTTTCGCATGTGCGACTTCTTGACCCGTATTCTGGGCTATCTGACGAAAGTAACTATGCAAAAATATCTCATGGGAATATTTCTTCGAACAAAACAGATAGTCTAAAACGATTTGTACGACGATTTTAAAAAACAATTCTTCAAAAGTCAAGGTTTAAACTGAGGATCAGATACTGTTAATGCATCCAATTGTTACTTAACCTATTCAATTCGAAAAGTGTGTCAATGCCTACTTTTATATAAAAGCAGAAAATATAAAACAAAAATACTTTTTTATCAAAGAACTATAGAAATGAATTTTAATTTTAATTTTCCATTTGTGTGGTAACATTCTAATATAAAATTTAAAAATAACCTAATTATTATATCTCAGTCTATAAATTATTAATCCATTGTATATAAATTTTTATTTTTCTTAAACTTTTTTGTACCTTTCCCGATCTCCCCCTTCTATTCCAAAATTATACCGAAACAGCGTAAAAAAGTTTTGTGTCTGCCAAGTTTTCAAGACAAATTCCCCTTTTTCTTGCCGTTTATCTTTTGCTGCTGGGTCCGTTGAATAAACTTATCAAAGAGTTACTCACAAATGACACGTTCCAAACCTCGAAGATAAATAGTTTTTCCAACATGGCGTTTGAGATAAAGTGCTGTAAGTAGTGTAAGGAGACGTGAGATGAAAATATAATGTTTCTTAGAGCAATCCAGGTTGAAATCAATAAGCTCGTCTAATTTTGACAGGTATTTTTCTAATTATCAAAACTGTGCAACTAAAATAGATTAAAAATGAATCGAATATTTAATTTACTGATTGTAAAAAACTACTTTATACTATTAATTATAATTATTATACTATAAATAATTTTTATGTATACAATATATTGTAATTATACTGCTGAAAAACTTAGTTGCAGCTTTATTTAAAAAAAAACTCTCGATTTTCCTATTTCCCCAAATACATCGATGAAAATATACTTTAATTATAAAATAAACTGTTTATTTAACTTTTAAAACTTACTTTAAGTTGTTGTTTACAAACAATTTGAAAAATTTGAACAACAATTCGAATTGCCAACCTAAATCAAATGAATGATACAACAATGAAATGTATAGACAAAGAAGAACAGAGACAAGAAAACTAATAAAAGGGAAGAAGAGGGAGTATCAGGAACAAAAAATCAGAGATATAGAAGAAAAAAGAAAGAACAAACAAGCGAGACAATTCTTCAAAGGAGTTTCAGATATCAAGATCGGGTACCAAGCAAGAACAGGAAACTTTCTTCAAAACGACAGCAGGCAGCTTATCACTAATGACAAGGAAATCCTAAAAACCTGGAAGGAATACTTCTATCAACTATTGAACGACCAATCTAGAAGAAATACATCAAATATAGAGGTACATACAGCTGAAATAGAAGACCAATACTCGACATACGAAAAAGTAATACAGACAATTAAAAAACTTAAAAATAATAAGACACCAGGTAGCGATGGTATACCCACAGACTGCTTAAAACATGGAGGAGAAGCGTTGTACAGTTCTGTATACAAGATAATTCAAGACATTTGGCGAGAAGAAACAATGCCAGATGAATGGAAAGAATGGGTTATTGTACCAATACACAAAAAAGGAAACAAAAAGCAATGTACTAACTACTGGGGAATAACACTCCTAAACACCACCTACAAAATCCTTGCAAACATCCTGCTAGAAAGAACCAAAATATAGACAGAAGGAATCGTTGGAGATTATCAATGGGGATTCAGACCGGGCCGCTCTATCATTGACCAGATATTCACAATAAAACAGATAATGGAAAAATGCTGGCAGTTTGATCGTGAGCTTCATCAGATGTTCATAGATTTTAAACAAGCATTTAATTGAGTATACAGGGTCAGACTGTGGACAGCGATGCAGGAACTTGGCTTTCCAAAAAAACTAGTCAGGTTGATACGGATGTGTATGGAACGGTTACAATATAAGGTGAGAGTTGGACAACAATACTCGGAGACATTTGAAATAAACAATGGACTAAAACAGGGAGATGCACTTTCACCACAACTCTTCAACTTAGCTCTGGAACACATAATCAGAGGTGCAAGAATCGAAAAACCGAATACAGAATTTCATCGAAAAGGACCAAACTTACTACTGGCATTTGCAGACGATATCGATCTAATAGGAAACACACGATTAAGGATGAAAGAGACTTTCGTGCGGTACGAGAAGGAAGCAGAGAAGATGGGTCTCCAAATCAACGAAAACAAGACGAAATATATCGAATCGGTCAGAACATCACCATCGATGACTTTAACTTTGAGCGCGTGAGAGAATTCAAGTATCTTGGAACAACAATAACTGAAGACCATAACGGATCACAAGAAATAAATAACAGGTTTCAGGCCGGCAACAGATGTCTTTTTGTCCTCCAAAACCTTATAAAATCGAAACAACTAACCAAGACGTACGAAGATACAGGTCTATAAAACAATCATAGGACCCGTTGTGATGTATGGAAGCGAAACGTGGATGGTAACAAAGGCAAACGAAGAGAAACTATGTGTTTGGGAAAGAAAAAATCCTAAGGAAGATCATTGGCCCTATGCTGGCTGAAGCATCAGGACTAACAAAGAGCTCGAAGACACCAGACACCAAAATCATAAAAGAAATAAAGTTCAGAAGACTCTAATGGGCAGGACACCTCAGAAGACATTCTGACGAACGAACAGTAAGACTGGTGTGGGAGGAAGTCCCAACTGGAAGGAGACCACGCGGACGCCCTCGTCTCCGGTGGCGAGATAATATAGCAGGCGATCTAAGCACTACAGGCGTGGAGAATTGGATGGAGGTTGCTCAGGACAGAAAGCAGTGGAGGCGTGTTGTCGAGTCGGCTAAAACCCACGAAGGGTTGCAACGCCACGGAGTAAGTAAGTAAGTAAGTAACCTAAATCAAAGAGATGAGTATAATAGCCTTAACGGATTGGGCTATACAGATATTTCGGGAAGAATTAAAACATGCAGAAAATCGATATAAAAGATTGGTTATGCCCCAATACACATGTCAAACTCAAGAAATTGCAACAATAGGAACTAAATTATAAAGCTTTCTTTATTAATTTAAGCAGTATAATTTTAGCACAGGGTATTCAGTTTAGTATAAAACCACCGAGCAGATCCACCTAAAGAAGTGGATCTGCATGTAAACAAAACCTGGATTTCATAGATACGAATACAACATATTTCCTCAGATCCACCGAAAATTTAAATAGCGATAACCAATCGATAGATATTGGAAGCGTAATAAATTACAAACTTCACATAAAAATGAAAATAATACATAATAACAATAAAACAACACTTATTGATCTGTTACCTGATTGATGATGGTGATACGTAACACCAATAATTGCATGTTAAATACAACGAAAAGATCGCCAACTACAGATATCTAGAAATACAAATCAGGAGACAATGGAGAATGAAAAGTACCCAGATAGTATCTATTATTCTATCTACTATTGGTGTTATTCCCAAAAACCTCCTAGGTAACATAAAACAGCTGGGTCTAAATGAACATCTTTATAAGGGTATGCAGAAAGCTGTACTCTTCGCGACGTCCAGATGTGTATGAAAATTTTTGGGAGATACTCCAGCATACCAAGTCACCTAGGGCTCGAAAACACGAAAAGAAGTGCTCAATCCTTTTGATACTGTAGGTATCTGGGAAGAGTGAATTTTTCCCTAGAGGGAGTGTAAGCCGTATGGTTAAATATGGACAATCAATTTTATTTATTAAACATTGATATTAAAACTACGTTTTCATAGTTTTGGATGTGTAAGTAGAGGGCATTCAAAGTAATGTGTTATACAGTTTGTCTTTCGTGACTGCAGTCATAATCTTTAGAATGGATCTAACCCAACTTTGCTAGGATGTATTTAGAAGAACTATTTGTCTTAGTTGTGCTTAATGTTGCTTCCATTTATTTATGTTACTGTCTTATCCGGTACAGATTCTATTTAATGTCACACATGTTTTACAATTTGAATAAAACCCTAAAACCAATTGACTATATAAATATGTGACGTTATGCTTTTATCTTACCTATTTTCCACCATTTGCTTGTTTCAATGTTGTCTAATATTAAAGACCTGACAGTTAGCACTTGAGGGTTTCTGAATTTTTGATAATTTCTTTTTAAGTCAGGAATATGTTGTTGTCAAGGTAAGATACATTATTATTAAGGTTTTTATATTTTCTATAGCACCATTTCCTGGAATTTTAAGTGGGGCTATTTTTAATAGAACGGGAAACCATTGGAGTTGAGTGTATCTTAAGTATACGGTTATCATAGTACGCGCATAGTACTGTACAGTTTCCCATCGGTATGTCGTCGTGTAAGCGTTATTCATCTATAAAGCAACATAATTAGCTGTTACAGACTATACCAGGGCTATCGCTGAACATCACAGAGTAGCAGCTGGATATCCCCAAGTTGTTTCACAAGCTGAGTTCGTAAGAGATTGTATATAAGTACTCTCGTACACATACTATACCATAAGTTGGTGTGAGATCTATAAAGTCTATGGATATTTTGACGTGATTATGAAAGCTGACTTTAAAAAAATATTTACAGCTGTTTTCGTAGGTGATTTCTATTTAATTTTCTACAAAAGTTTATAGACAGCTGAGTAAAGATATGGAATAGAAGTTCATAGCTGCGTTAATTTATGTCCCATTTTTTTTAATTCCTTGGAAAGATTACTAGTACATATGTCGAATTTTTAAAAATTGCTTAAGCAACTAATTCATTGATTTATGTCACATACTAATTAAAAATTTATTGTGCCCAATGTAGAGATCCGTTATGTGGAGCTAATCTGGCCATCCAGAATAATTTTACTCTCCTGACAAATATGTAATTACTCTGAGATAGCGTTAGTTTATTTTGTTGCTTATTAGTATTGTACCACTATCGCTTTCTTCAGCAGAGTCCGTCTTTTTATTTTTAGGTTTTCAAAAATAAAATAGAGGGTTTAGGTTTGATTTTGTTACAGCGTACCACCATTCGCTGATATGCACATTCTTGCCCCTTGGCTTCATCAGAGCGAACTCCGATTTATATTCTATAAATTTTCAGTTGTAAGCATCAACAACTTTAGAGCTATTTACACTTGAAACTAAACTCGCTATACAATAGTTTCGTATTATGATTCCACCTTCTTCTCTATAGCCGTTTGGAACGGATTTTTTGCAACCGAGATAAAGCTGATTTTTGATTAAATCATTTGTCTTGGCACATATGTAATAATTGGTATTTCGAGATCAATTTTTGGAAAGACAGGTCAGTGTTATGACTGAGGAGACTTGTTATGGACCTTTCTTGATTTTTTTAAAATCTTTTCTTCACGTAACTAATTTAAATATGATCTTGTCTTCTACGTTAAAAACTGGAAGTTGTTGAGTTAAACCTGGTCATATAACGGACTATCTGAATCGTCATTAGTGCCGTAGTTTCAAGCCTCTTTATGGCTGTTGAAATCTCTCACATAAATAAAGGGCAGTATTACGTGCTCGAGCCATAATTCACTAGGGAGTTTGTAGATATTAATAATTCTTGGACTTCCTACTTTAATTCTAACCATATGAATACTATGGAGTATAATGATTTTGAATAACGTACTTTGCATGTGTTATTATTAATGAGCTCTTTAGACACACATCTTCATATTGTTATCTAAATATTTTCTATATTTGGTTACCAAGTTTTGGTAAGGCTTCAAGGCTTCTAGTCGGTTGGTACTTTGACCAACCATTTGTCTTAGTTGTGTTTAGTCTTGCTTCCATTTTAATTGCAGGTTTTTGGCCTATTATCATCAAGATAGATACTCACCAGTGAATGACAGGAGGTACCATCCGCTGCCATATCGTGTTTGATAATGTTCTCCGCAGTTGCGGACGAAATGCCAGGAATAAACAATTCTAGACGATTGAGTAGCATACTGGCTTGAAACTGTGAATTCTTCAGTTCTCTGTACTTGCATTCATTCGACTGATACTGCTATAGTTTTCACGATTTTGTAGGTGGCCTCTTTTAAATAGTGGTGTAACTTGTGCCGCTTGTCACGTTTCAGATATTTCGGATTCCAAGAAAGATTGATTTATCAAATGGAGTATTTGTAAGTATAGCATACACCTCCATATTATATAAGTTTCATATTTTATTTTCTCAAATGTCAAATCCATATGAAATTTGATCTTCATAGTAGTCTATACCAACGATTTTCTTAGTGTTGCTTCCATTATTATTAGCCATTCCATATTATAGAAGTTTCATGTTTTATTTTTCTCAAAGGTCAAATCCACATAAAATTTGATCTTTATAGTAGTCTATACCACCGATTTTCTTAGTGTTGCTTCCATTATTATTATCGAGGACATCTTAAAAACAGAAAAAAAAACCCTGTTAATAAATACCATACTCAAAATAACTGTCCGTCAAACATAGCTGACTTTATTATTGTTTATCATTGTTTTCTTTAATTTGCCGATAAATCTTTATTTGAGAATAGAATTGATTAGTTTGTTAGTTGGTTACTGGCAGAGTTCAAGTGAAATTCGAGAAAATGTATCCGGTTCCGGAGTTCTTTCCTGTCGTGGAAATATTGCATACATTTGCAATGTGTTTTTTGCCTGTTTGTATTATACTAAAAGGAAATTGTGCAGGTAATTTTCTATTTGAATATTTAATATAAGTTACTACATTTTTTCAAGAAATAATATAGTATACACTATAATATATCTTTGTATTAGAGGTATAATTTCTTTTTAACTACACTTTTGAGAAAGTGGAGTAAAATATTCAATATAGACTTAATATTGGATTTTTTTAATATAACTTTACAGAGTAAATAAAATGTTTTGTTCCATATTGCGTCACAGGAACAATGATTTATTAAATATTAGATTAATTTTAATACTTGATTTGTTTTTCCATGAAAACAATAATTGGACATTGCTAAGTCACCTTAAGATTACCTAGTTTTTAACGGAATTTAGACAGTGAAAGCCAAAACAAATTTAATTCTTGTAAATGCCCTTTTAATTTCACTCGTCGTTTTCGCTAGCAGATATTGATAACACTGGAATCCGATCTACTAAACCTTTATTCGTTGGAAGACTCTTGCACCAGGCTCAGATTTCCTCCTGAATGGTACGACTACAGAATAAACACAGCAAGTCATTTTTTTGCGACACTTTTTGGCAAAATTTCTGTATATGGCTTGATCAACACAAGGCTAGCAGTACATTTTGGTTTTGTAGGGTCGTAAACAAAATTATTTTGTTCTTAAAAGGGTGGTCATATTTGAAAAACTTATACCCAATGAACTTTTTTCAAATTTCAGGCATTTTATTCGAAGCAAGAAACGGTGTCATAATTTTCATCTTTGTTCTCTTATCTCTTTCATCTCCTTTACCATGTATGGTGTACTTCCATTGCGCTCAGACCTGGCAATAAGAAATATTTTTCCAATGGTGCATTATAAAGACCTCCTCATTTTTGGCTACTTCCATAGCAGAGTGCATCGAGTATGCGCACTTTATGAATTTTTGAATAAACTGAAAAAATGTTGCTCTATTACTTCCAAATGAGTAGTATCAACTGACTATAAAAGTCCTGCCGCAACATTCTTATTCCTATTTTGCCCTCCGCAAGTATCAAAAGATAGAGCAAGGGTCGTGTTATTTTTATGCAGGCTTCTTCTTCTTCTTCAAGTGCCCTGTCCGTTGCGAACGTTGGCTATTAACATGGCAATTCTGATCTTATTTGCGGCTGTGTCTTCTCCTGCCTGGCCCTCGCCTACTGTCTATTTTTCCCTGGACAATCAATTGCAGTAGACGGTACTTATCGTGTCTCAATATGTGGCCTAGATATTCAAGCTTTCTTTGTTTAATTGTATTCACGATTTCTTTCTCCTTTCCGATTCTTTGGATTACCTCTGTGTTGGTGACATGTTCGGTCCAGGATATACGAAGAATGCGTCGGTACACCCACATTTCGAATGCTTCTAGTTTTCTTGTGAGTCTCCGTCAGCGTCCAGGCCTCCACACCATACAGTAAGATCGGAAAAATGTAGCATTTAACTAGACGTAGTTTTAGGGGAAGAGACAAATCCCTGCTTTTGAGGAGCTTTTTCATATTGCTAAATGCTGCTCTAGCTCGTTCTATTCTCGCCTTAATTTCTGTGGCCTGTTCCCATTTTGCATTTACGTTGGTGCCAAGGTACACATAAGATTCTACATGGTGACCATGTAGAATCTTATGCAGGCTTATTGTACAAAATGGTGCCTATTTCAGAACTGCCTCTTTTGCCATGAAACTTGTTCTAACAATGGAAGTAGCCGTTATTTTCTGTTGATAAATCATACATTGTTAAATTGTATACGTTTAGTTTCCTACCACAGTAGAGGCTAGAAACCTGTGACTGGTGAAGTTACAAAAGTCAAAAGTAACGGACTGGAAGATGTCATCAGCTGATGGTTTTTTGTCGCTTCTTTTGATCATACACATTTTTCTCTGCAGTGACATCTCCGTATTTTCTGCATCTTTACTCAGTTTAAAGAAAGAAAACACATCTTATTATTTGAAATACTCTGAGATAGCGCGTAGATTCCTACTAGCTTTTCTGATGTAGTATGAGGAAAACAAGAAACTTTCGGTTTGTTATTTATTGTAAGTGTTTCCCTTACCTATGCTTTCTAAGTCTAAGTCTAAGTCATTCTCAGGCGTTTTATTGATAGGTACTTTTTTTCTCTTACGTTGTTTTCTCTCTTAAATATCTCTTAAATATAATGAAAGGCCTTAATCTATCTTTATTAGAATCTATGAAAATTAACAAATTAAAAAATACGGACATAATTCTAAATGATCAACTTAAGACAAACAGTTCTCCCCTCGTCAACAGATTCAGTTAGACTATAAGACTATAAAGTGTAAACACATATCAAAAATAGGTCACTTGAGAAAGGCACTATGCCAAAATAGCTGTAGTGATAAGATTTTATAATAAATTTTGTGGAAGTTTTCAGTGTTTTATTGTTATATAAAATGAACTTACATTAAATTTCAGATGTGTCTGGCAAAACACAGCTTCTGCAAGCAATGGTGGTCATCACTAGGTATGTACATCCCTACGCTACTGACGGCTATTCCGATTGGACGTCAATGACCAAAGGAATGCAAATAATGGCAACAGTATTTACTGTATTTATAATTTTCGTAGTTATGGATAGCTATGACTTTAAATCCGATATTTTCACGGCGGAACTGTTGGTATTTACAGCGATGTATTTGGCTCTTCATTTTCCTATAAAAATGGATTCGTATTGGGTAAGTTTGTTGCTTTTTCTTTTTGCAATTTGTCATGAAACTTTTAGTCATGTAATTAATACATAACTGTTTGGACTTAATCCAAACTTGCTACAACGCTTCTACCTCTTTCCCCTCGCTGCAACACTACGCTGTCCAAAATTTGACTCTGCGAGAGATTAAGACTCTCGTATCAGTTACTGTAAGTTATAATATTTCTTATACAAAAGCACAGAGCAAATAAATGGCAATTGCATCATCAAAAGAACTATTTGAAAATATACTGTTTATATATTTGAAATACATTTTTACTAAGAGTAGCTTATTTAAATCAATATAACAAAAAGAACCACAGCTTAATGGGAATACACCAAAGGTCGAAGGAATATTCCGAAGTAATTCTATCTAATTACTTGTACCCCAGCCTAAATATTTATTCAGCTACACTTGGACGGTGTTAGAGAACCCCTACTGTTCCACATAACCTTCAGTGTTATAGAGGAAAGACATGTTTAAGGCAATTTCATGTATATAATTATTAAATTATCTCCTGTGATAGAAAGGCAAATTAAAAGCAAATATATAAAGGTAGCTTTTTAGCCCAACTTTCACAATAACGTTTAGTTTTTGAAAACAGCTTTAAAGATTCTGTAAAGAGTAGGCTTAAAAGGCTACCTTTACATATTATTATTATTATATACTGATCATTTTTACTTTTTTCAAAGCGGAAAGATTTTATGTCGTAATTCAGTAAAAAACTAAGTGAAAGTGATTTGTATACTGAATATTGAAATCATGAGTAGATAAAATATACTTTTTTCATTTATTTGGATATAGATATTTAAGTAAATCACTGCAATCAGTTATAAGTATTATCCAATTTCCATGAACTGTTATCACAGCGAAAGCTGTAAAACAGCACTGATTTTAGTCGGATTTTAAATCCATTTAAAAGATGTCATCTTTCAGTCAGCTACCACAAAATGCATCATACTCAAAAGCAGTTAGTCAACCCCGTAGTATATTAATCCCAAACAAAGATCAAGCTATTCTATTTATCACTCTAGAGAATTGTACAATCAATGGCTATTTTGAAGGATTAAGTCAGCATATAGAACCAAAAAATATCAAACGCATCCCGTATATCAAACAGTAGAATATGCATATATCTATCATCTAAAAACCTAATAGATAAATACATAGAAGAAACAAAGAAGATAATCATACTAGAAGCAAGAAGATTAATAACTCCATCAGTCCGCTTAATTCTGTCCAATCATGTCCAAGCATACCTCCTAACTATTCTCTCTCAGGCATATGATACCTACGTATAGGAGCAACCAATCCTGCCTTCAGTCATATTCTAAGCTTCCGACAAATTTTCGTTTCACCTTTTCCAGACAACTTTGTACTACCTGAATCTTTTATTATCTAATTGGAACAAACATCATACCGCATATTTATAGCCCAAAACTAAACATGTTTCAAATACAAATTAACTAGACACCAGGCAGCTAATTGTCAAAATATTTCACCTTCTACCCATTCTCACAATGATAGTGCAATGCAAATAGAAATAAGACAAAATTCATCGATAAATTGTACTCAACAAGATAATCTACAAAATACTCCCACTATCTCAAATACCACTCCCTCCACACTTACTATGTCTTCTCAAACCACATTACAAACAGTAGCAATCCCAAATTTATCAACAAATCAAACCCAACAATGGTCACTACAAAATACATCTATACATTTGACCACTTTTTCAGTTAACACTACAATCGCAACACCTACATCGTCTGAGTCATCCTCTAATACCCAAAAAACATAAATCAACCTCACCCGAAACAAGTCAATACTTACCTCCAAATAAAAATATACGTATGAATTCTCACGAACCCCAGATAACTTCGAACAAAGCAACCGGAAAAAGAACCCTAGAAGATGCAATCACGCCACCCGCCGAAGAAAACTTTGCAAAATCTAAGCATCAATTAAAGAAAAAACCAAAACTAATGACAAAAATTTAAGAGATACCAAATCTCCAAACATTACTAGAACCAATTAGAGAATATGTAGAAAGGGAAAAGCAATTGTTAAGCTTCGATCAAGTAGTGGATATATTCGAAAATATACAAGGATCAAAAGACATGAATCAGCGTAACAAAATTGTACTCAGAAGACTCTCATGCACTTATAAAGTTTCTAACGGAATTACATTCATACTACATGGACAAAAGAATGAAAACCAAAAACACCAAATTAATACGAAAACTTGGCAAACACATAGGTATGCTCTCTGCGGTGAAAACTTCATTGTCGGAAGAAGATTCCGATTCATCAGTAAATAGTTCCTATAAAGAATAAGATCACTGTTGACTTCATGTTTGTTTCATCATATTTAAGTATAAAGGAAATGAAGATGCAGATGAACTAGCCCGCTTAGCATCCTTTAGCCAGGACTCCATTCTTATTAATGAGGTTTCTCCAGATGATTTCAAGTCAGAAATAAAATATAAAGTGTCAAGTGCGTGGCGTAATAAGTGGAGCACATCGCAAGGTAAACTCAAAGAAATCGAACAATTAGTAAAACTGTGGCTTCAACCCACAGCGAATAGACACGCCCAAGTGAGAATAGCGCGTTTGCGGCTGGGACACAGTGATTTGACACATAAAAGCCTCTTTGCGCGGACTTTACCGCCAATGTGTGAAAATAATTGTCAAGTAACACTCTCCGTGGAGCATATACTAACTCGCTGCAAAACATATGAAGCAGCAAGAGGGAAGCACACTATCCCAAATAATATAAAGGAAGCCTTAGGAAAAAACATAAACATTAAAAAACACAATAAGTTATCTTAAAGACTCAGGACTGTATCAATTATTGTAATTTTTTCTAACTTCACCTGTATTATATTTTTTTGGTCGCTAATAACCCTTGTGGTTGCAGCGTAAATAAATAAAAAAAGCGTACTGAAAGATTTTATGTCATTATTTGTTAGTCACTCATGACATTCCAAAGATTATAAAAAATGTGATTCTAAAATAGGGACACAAATAATACGAATTTATTACAAGTCACCAATGAAAATGTAAACTTGGTGTAATATTTATTTTTAATCGGTTACTAATGTTGATTACATAGTAGAAATCTTGTTTAAAATCAATTTCACAAATATTTTATTAGCAATTCCTCGAAAATAAATTAATTCTGGTAAACATAATCATATATGACAAGTAATAGAATGTATACTAGAAGGCTGATAGCAATGGAGGAATTATCATCTTTATAAACACTTTCTTCTGCTATAAGCAGAGTGGTTCCAGTTCTTTCTTATCATTTTCAGATCGGCAGTCCAATATCTTCTTCGTTCACCTGTCATCATTCGTTTTTAATAACAAGGGAAAGTTGATTCCCGTTCTGTTCTCGTTAATTTTTTAATTATCAATATTATGTCATTATATTTTAATTGAACTTATCTTTTAATATGTAGATTAAATACTTTAAAATATATTGAAATATTGGTCAAGCTTTTTATTGGTCAAGTTCAAGTCCGATTTCATAACATTACTAAAAAACAACGCCCTAAGTACCATAAGGACTGTAGACTGATAAGTTTTATAAACCACATGTGAAGATATTCCTACGTATTACCTTAAGTGGAATAAGGAATAATTGTCAAGAAGATCAGAATGAAACATAGTTTGGTTTTAGAAACGGCTTGAGAACTCAAGAAGCACTATTTGCACCTAATGTGTTGCTAAACATCTTTTAGGATCAACGCAAATATGTCTTGGTCATTTTTGATCTTGGACTGAAATGTGACAACTTAACCCATTCTCTGCCATGTTTCAAATCTGGAACAATTGTTAGTTTTGTTGGTCTTAAATCTGATAAACTATTTGTGTTCGGTAGTGTCAAAACAACACTTGCATACTAAATTTTCCCACTGGTTTCGTATAAGTAGCTTTTGTTATGTGATTCATATCAAAATTTCAAAGAATGTGTAGTTGTATAACTTCTAGCTCGATTTTAGCTATCTGAAAGCATTGTATGTGGAGTACCACAAGGTTTAGTATTGGGTCCCCTACTTTTCCTTATGTTTATAAATGACATCACTAATTTAAAAATCGATAGAAAAATTTTTCTTTCTGCAGATGATACCAGTATTACCTGGAGGAAATTTAATATTGCAAGTCTTCATGCAACTATAACTTCTGATCTACTTAAAATAAAAACTTGGTCTGACTCTAATTTACTCTCTTCGAACGTGGATAAGACAGTAGCATTATCCTGTAAAGGAGCTCTTCAACTCTTACTTCTTAATAACAACCAGATCAGTATCGTTGATTCTGTAAAATTTCTTGGTATTTTTATAGACAGCAACGATAAATGGTCCCTTCATATCGATTTGTTAAGTAAGAAACTATCCTCACCCTGCTATGCAATAAGATCTGTTTCGAAGGAAATCAATTTAGCATCTTCCAAAATAACATATTTTTCTTTGTTCAAGTCTCATCTTCGATATAGCCTTCCTTTTTGGGATTCTAGTAACAGCTGCCCAATCTGATCTACAAAAAAGAGCAATACGATATCTTTTTGGCCTCAGTGGAATAATACATTGCAACAGCTACTTCAAAAATCACGGGATTTTACCTCTTCCCTTTTTATATATCTTAGAAACTGTTTGCTAAATTCGTAAGTACCTATATGTTTTTTCAACAAGATCTAATCATGACTACTCCACCAGAAATTCAACCTTTGATGTGTATTTACCGATCCGGTCCACTGAGTTAGTAAAGAAATCTATTTAATATTTGGCAAAAAAAATTATACAACCATCTCCCTTTGCAACTTAAATCTAAAACTTCTTCCCTAAAGTTCCGTAAAAGTCTATCTATCTGAAAGACCATATTATTCAGTGGAAGGGTTTCTTAACGAATAACTAAGAAATTACAGTACGCTAAGGTATTTTTTTATATTATATTTGGGTATCACATGCAGCAACTTAAACTTATTCGTAAACTAGTTCGTAAGGTTTTTTTATGCAATTTGCAGTTTAGTTAAATTTTGCAATGAATTGTATATTTTATTATCTTTTATTTTGTGATATGGACGATTTATGTAATTTTAGTAAATTTTAATTGTTATTGTTATTTTTTTAAATTTTTGTAAGCTTTGTCGATAAAATTGTACAATTTTCAGTGACCGTAAAACATATTTCTATTCCATTCTATTCTATCTTCATCATCATCACTGGCTCGACAACCCTTTTTGGGTTTTGGCCTGTTCCAGGATTCTTCTCCATTCTGATCTGTTTCGTGCTTTTTTTCTCCAGTTTTTTATTTTTAAGTTTGTTATATCAATTTCTATTTGTTCTAAGTATCTCAGCTTCGGTCTTCCTCTTGTTATTTTTCCTACTGCATCTGTTTGAATATTTTGTTTGATATTTCGCCTTCTTCCATTCTTTCTACATGTCCTATCTAACGCAGCCGTCCTATTTTCCAACAACGTTTCCTCTCTTTTAGTGAGTGTCCAGGTTTCTGAGCCGTATATGAGTACCGGTCTTATTAGTTTTCTTGCGACGTTGTGGTATCTGATCTTAGTTGCCTAATTAAGCCATGGTAACATTTATTTGCAATAAATATTCGCCTCTTCACTTTCCCCGTAACGTTATTATCAGACGTGACTAGGGATCCCAAGTATATAAAGTTTTTTTACCCCCTCTATGTTGTATTCTTCTATTGTTATATTTTGTGGCTGCCTTATTTCTGCGTTTTTACTTACCTGCATATATTTTGTTTTGGTCTGATTAATTTTAAGACCATTATTTTGTGCAGCTCGTTCTATTTGGTTGTATGCCTCTATCATTTCTCTTCTTGATCTTGCGATTATGTCAACATCATCTGCAAATGCTAGTATTTGCACGCATTTATTAATGATTGTTCCTCGTGTATTGACTGTTGTGTCCCTCAGTATTTTCTCGAGTACGATGTTGAACAAGATGCATGCTAGAGCGTCTCCCTGGCGTAGTCTCTTTTTCACATCTATTGTTTCCGTTAATTCATTTTGTATCCGGATTCTACTTTCTACTTTTAGAGATTCTTTTATCAGTTCTATTAGTTGTGTTGGTATATTAAATTCTTTCATTGCTTTTATTAAGAATTCTCGGTTTATTTTGTCATATTCGCTTTCAAAGTCTATGAAGAGATGATGTGTGTCGATGTTATATTCACTTGTTTTTTAGAGGATCTGTCGCAGAACAAATATCTGGTCTATTGTTGACTTCTGTCTACAGAAGCCACTTTGGTATTTGCCAACTATTTTTTCAGCGTGTGGTCTAAGTCTTTCATAAATGACGTTGGACATTATTTTGTATGCTGCATTCAGCAGCCTGATTCCACGGTAGTTTCCACATTCTAACTGATTTCCTTTTTTATGTATTGGTACAATAATACTGCTATTCCACTCCGCTGGTAGCTGTTTATTCGACCATATCTTTGTTATCAATTCATGTATTGTTTTTTGTAGTGCGTTTCCTCCTTCCTTCAATAACTCCGATGCTATTTGATCCGATCCCAGTGCTTTATTGTTCTTTAATTTGTCTACTGCTGCTCTAATCTCGGCTATTGTTGGTGGAGTCTTTTCTCTGTTGTCTGCTTGGTCTAATGGTATGTAAGGGTTCGTCTCTCTCCGATCTCCTTCAAACTTTTCCGTAAAATGTTTTGTCAATCTAGTTAGTATCTCTTGCTGTTCTGTCAATATATTACCTTCCTTATCTCCACACATCGTTGTTCTCGGTTTGAAGTCTTTTCTGCTTTTGTTTAGTCTCTGATAAAATTTTCTTGTCTCTGTTGATTTACTTAGTTCTTGTAGTTCTTGAAGTTCTTTGTTCATATATTCTCTCTTTTTTCTTTTTTTCTTTGCGTAGTCGTTTATATTCTTCCTCTGCTTGTAGGGTTCTGTGCCCGTGTTGCATCAGTAAATATGCTCTATTTTTTTTTGTCTGTTATGATCTGACATTCTTCGTCAAATCAGTCATTCATTCTTATTCTTCTTTCTCTACCTTCTATGCCTAGTACTTCTTTAGCTGCCTGTTTTATGATGTCTCTGCATTCTTCCCACTCCTTATTTAGGTTTTCATGGGTGTTTCTGTTTTCTAGTTTGTTGTTTATCTTTTATTTATACTCTTTATTTTTGTTTGTTTCTTTGAGTCCTTCTACCTTGTATCGTTCATGTTTAGAGCCTCTTTCCTTTGTGATGTTTGAAATTCTAGCCCTTACCCTACTTTCGACCAGGTAGTGATCAGAATCCGCATTTGCCCCTCTTCTGGTGCGGACGTTTATTATATTCGATTGGTGTCTCGAGTCTACAATGACATGATCTATCATATTTACTGTAAGTCCATCCGGGGATTTCCAGGTACCTTTGTGTATATCTTTGCGAGCGAAGTACGTGCTGGCAATCACCATGTTAAGTGATCTTGCGTTAAGTGATTAAGGTTTATTAACCTATTGCCATTGTCATTTGATTGCTCATGGAAACTGTGCCTACCTATTGCGGGTTGGAATTGCTGTTCTTTTCCAACTTTGGCGTTTAGGTCTCCATAGATTATTTTTATATCATTTTTTGGGCATAAATGATATGCGGACTCTAATTCGTCATAAAACTCTTATTCTATTCTATACCAACGATAAAAAAAAGAAGCTTGTGTAGTTTGTTTTTATTTTTGTCCATATAAATGTTTAATGAATTAACATTGTCAAAATTCTTACCTATACAACAATCAAATACATTTTGTATCACGGATCTGGATTTCCAAAGAGATACATTGAATGCATATATCATCCATTCTCCCTTAATGTGCTTAATGTAATAAATAACAGACCTTTTTGCTTTTTTATTATTTGTAACACGCACCAACAACGAACTTTTTTAATGAAGTTCGGTTTTTTATCAGGGCATAAATTACAAAGCCTTTAGGATTTCATGTATACACTCTGAGATAGCGCG
>NW_027312750.1:0-26245 GCF_040954645.1 Diabrotica undecimpunctata | reverse complement strand
ACGCGCTATCTCAGAGTCTTGGCATTGTGGACCTGAGAAAGGCGTATGACTCTGTACCAAGGTCGGAACTATGGGAGGCAATGTACAAATTAGAAATACAGACGGAATCATAGAAGCTACAAAAGCTCTGTATAAAGAAAATAAAGTGTCCATTAAAATGGGGAACAAGATCATAGGAGATTTCACCACAACACAAGGGCTCCTGCAGGGTTGTTCCACATCTCCAACCCTATTTAAAATATACTTAGAGAAAGCCTTGACTACATGGAAAAGAAAATGCGAAGGCATGGAGTACCGGTACGGAACGAATACCTATATACGTAAGTTTTGCATACGATCAAGTAGTTATTGCACAAGACCAAGACGACCTCAGCTACATGATGAAGAAACTACAAGAAGATATACCAAGGCTGGCCTAGATATTAACCTCGCGAAAACAGAGTACCTATCTACAAGAGAAGAAGACATAGAAGATCTACAGATTGATGACAACGTAACAATCAAAGGAAACGATAAATTCACATACCTGGGGTTATAATCACGAAAAAGGCAACAACAGAGGAAGAAATTACACAAAGATTAGGACAAACAAGAATAGCAATCCGACAACTTAACTCAGTATGGTGGATAGACACCTAAATATGAGACAAAAACGCAGATTTATAAACATTAGTGCGAAGTATTATGACATATGGGGCTGAAAATTGGATCATAAACAAGAAAAACAGCAGTAAGATAGTAGCAACAGAGATGGAATACCTGCGAAGATGCGGCAGAGTAACAAGAATGGATAGGAGAAGTAAGGACGAAATAAAGCAAAGAACATCAATAGAAACAGACATACTAACATATTATAGAGAACAAAAAAGAATAAAGTGGTATGAACATGTAAGAAGAACTAGCGACAGCAGATGGATAAAGAGAATAACCGAATGGAGCCCCATAGGAAGAGGGGAAAAGAGGACGACCCCGAAAATCCTGGAGGAACGAAGTAGACGACGCCATGAGTAAGAGAGGACTAAACGATGGAGAATGGAACAACAGAGAGAGATGGAAACGGTTGAGCGAGGGAAGGCAGTGAATACTGTAGAATCCCTATATATATATATATATATATATATATATATATATATATATATATATATATATATATATATCGTTTATATTTTAAATTTTTAATTACTTTTACTCTTTCTTCTGCCTTACTCTGCAAATAAAAATTAAACACTCGCAACAATGGTAACATATTTTTACATTTTATCACGAGAATACTAATTTCTTGACCGTTTTATTTAGTAAAAATAAAATCAGTATCTACCTAACTTGAAAGTAAAGTAACTGCTTTTTCAAAAAAAATTGTTTGTTCAAATTGTTTAAATAGAACACACTGTATTTTATTACCTTTTTAGTTTCCATTTATTATTTTTTATATAGTATTATTTTCTTCTGCTGCACAACACAACAGAACTAGGGAGCTTTACCAAATTACTAGACGACTAACACAAAAAGGGTCCAACTGTTCGAACATAACGCAGACGAAATAGTCGAAAACCCGCAGAATATAGACTTGCATATTTCTTGCGAGGCCCCTTCCAAAACGGAGATAATAGCAGCTATCAAATCTCTGAGAAACAACAAGTCACCGGGAATCGATAACATTGCTGCTGAAATGCTTAAAGCTGATCCGCATCTAACTGCTGAACTTTTGCTCCCCATAATCCGAGAGGTGTGGGAAACAAACCACATTCCAGCGGGCTGGAAAAAAGGTAACATTATCAAGCTTCCAAAAAAAGGCAACCTCACACTGTGCAAAAATTGGAGAGGAATAACCTTGCTTACTGTCATAAATAAAATTTTGCGACCATCATACTGAAAAGAATAACGAACAAGGTGAGTTTCGAGCTAATCAAGCAGGCTTTAGGCCAGAATCCTTCTGCATAGACCACATTAATACTGTAAGGGTAATAATGGAACAATCGGTTAATGGATCACATCCCTATACATGGTTTTGTTGATGTTGAACGTGCCTTTGATAGCTTGTCTCACGCTGCTCTATGGAAAATTTTAGAGCTAAGAAACATCCCGCAAAAAATAATTCTATTATAAAGTCACTATATACTGATGCGAAATGCAGCGTGACACACAATGGGATCAACAGTGACGAATTCAACGTACTTACTGGAGTTAGACAGGGATGTGTTTTCTCCGTTTCTGTTAACATAGCTATAGACTATGTTCTCTCCAAACTAGACTCCGACACAAGAGGGATACAATGGACGTTAACCACACGCCTAAGCGATCTAGAATACGCGGACGATATCTGTCTATTAGGTCAAAGGTTCAAAGATCTGGCTTACCAATTGGAAACACTTTCCACTAAAGCCAATAAAATAAGGTTTGAAAATCAATATTAGTAAAACCAAGTCCATGAGAATAAATGCAAGGAACAACACGCTATTCACTATCGACAATATGCAGATTGAAAATGTGGAAAACTTTACGTATCTTGGAAGTGTCATAACAGAAAACGGAGGTACAGAAGTGATATTCGTATGAGGATACGAAAAGCTCAACAAGCTTTCAGCACGCTCAACCCTGTTTGGAGATCTGGCGAGTATACTACAAGGACAAAGATCCGAATATTCCGATCAAATGTCATGTCTGTTCTACTCTACGGTGTGAAACCTGGAAAGTGACAAACACCCTTACAGACAAACTGCAGGTCTTTGTTAACAAATTTCTACGAAGAATTTTTCGTATATTCCTAACACCATCAGAAACGACGATCTGCTACACCTGACCGAACAAAAGAGGGGACAAAATAAATTAAGTCCAGAAAGTGGGGTTAGATCGGTCACACATTCCGAAAAAATAGTTGCAGTATCGCAAAGACTGCCCTAGAGTGGAATCCCCAAGGGAAAAGAAAAAGAGGTTGCCCAGTACAAACTTGGAGAAGATCCATCATGGACGAGATAAGAGGCCAAGGAAAGTCTTGGAATGAGGTGAAGGCCTTAGCGCAAAATAGAACCCGATGGCGCGTTTTTACTGAAGCTCTATGCTCCACTTAGGAGTTCAAGAACCTTATATATTATATATATATATATATATATATATATATATATATATATATATATATATATATATATATAGATATATATATATATATAAATGTGCACTCGTAAGTGAATGGGATGTTTTCGGTCAATTTGGAGATAAAAAAGACAAGAGTTGGTGCTACTTTATCTTTATTGAAGACGTTTCGCCTATTGTTCAATAAGCATCATCAGTTCATCTAAAAGAGTGTTATTAGCGATACATCTAATATGAAAAAACAATTAAGTAAATGATCTTACCTTTAAAAGATCTGTAGCATTACAATGTTGTTATTGCAAAGAAACATCAAAAAATTAATATAATAAATATAACAGCAAAAAATATAGAAACACAGAACGCTGGAAGATTCCCAATTTAACTAATTTGTTTTAAATTTCACTTTAATTTATATATATATATATATATATATATATATATATATATATATATATATTGATTTTCTTCTATTTTTAACGTCAAAATAAACTTATTTTAAAGTAATATTGTGGCTTATTTCCAATAAAAAATAGCACATTGCAGTATATTTTTTATCTAAAAAGATAAATTGTTACATCTTGTAAGAATATTCATTTTATAGAGTATGCTTTGGTACTGTTAGCATGCAAAACTGAACAAAACCTATGTCATCTGTGTTATCTGACACAAGTACTGTTGCGACGTAGTGTTGTCAAAAAACATAAATTTTTAAAATGTTAAATGTATGTAAAATACTATATGCATTTGGCATTATATTAAATGCATTTGAATTATATTTTCAACGATATCCAGAAAGGAGATAACCAGAAAATTTGTTTTTTAAACTTGACTTTACGCCGAATTGAGATAGTCCAGGTGAGACCTTGCATCGTGAGCTGCCCCAAATTTTATTATTCTAATATTTGTGGGTGGAGTCAATAGTAGTGTAAAAAACCGTTTAACATTTTGACAAAACGGGTAACTACTGAAACTGTTGCAATTGGTAGTTGTCGTAAGATCGATATTTTCTGAGTTAAGGGGAAACATAGTGGAATGGGGGGAAGCATAATTATTAAATTATCTCGTTTATTATTAAGTTTGCGACATGAATCTACCGAAACAAAAATAAAGATAATTATATTTTATACAATTTTGATCTTGTTCATTTTTTGTTGATTTATGGCTTGCTGCTGAAGACGTCACCGTCTAGGTTTATTCATTCTTAAGGCCTTAAATTTTGATTTTAGCCCAAAAAATCAGAGAAATCTCTTTATTTTTCTAACGTACATTGTAACAATATAAGTCTCTATGATTTTGTCTAAAAGTTAAAATGGCAGAAATATTACACAATAAAAATTTCTATAAAATCGATCCTCACAGAGTCTTACGCTCGCGCCTTTACCGGCATACGTAGGACCTCAAATATTGATTTTGGCAAAAAATAAAAAATCAAAACTATGTAAAGTATAATTCTCCTTATTTTGCCTAATGTCTGTCGTAAAGTTAATAATAAACGAGATAATTTGATAATTAAACTTCCCTTCCCCTTTCATTATTTTCCCCGTTAACTCGGAAAATATCGACCGCACAAAAAAATTTATGGAAAAGAAATTTTAGAAAATCTCTCAGGTTACCTTTTTTGTGTTGATGAGTTGAAAATGGATGAGATATTGAGCAAAAACAGTTCTCCTGTAAATTCAAAATAGCGGTTAATGCAACGGTTTGTATTCAGTCGCGATTGTTAATTTACACTACTAGTGAACCCTCCTAATTGTTGAAAAAATAAAATGACAGCTCCATATGCAAGGTTAGGCGTTTTTTTCATCTAAACCGATTGCACTAAGAAGGAAATAGGTGTTACAAAGACAAGTGCTGGAAGAATTTTAAGAAAACATAAATTTAGGCCTTATAGTACATCTGTCTGACAAAAATTATACTCAATTATTTGAGAAGGGCACAATTTGCAGAATGGTAAGTAGAAAAATGTATTGAAAATCCAACTTCTTATTCAAAGTTAATATTAAGCGATAAAACTGACATATCCCGAGCAGGAATATTTAATTGACAATGAACTATATTGACATGACTCAAATGCTTAGTTTAGGGGATCAGGAGGTAAGGGAGATTTGATTTTAACGTTAGTTGTTTTGTCAAGCATAATAAATTATTTTATTATGTATTTGATTTAAACTACTTTTTGATCAGAAATATTTTGCCATGAGGAACACATTTTGGGTTTCAAGAAGATGGAGCACCGGCACATAATGCCAAATTCGTTGGAAATTATTTAAATGAAAAATTTCATAATCGGTGGATTGGAACTTATGGTCTTCGTTCACTATAACTAAGTCCACCGGATGTTCTTATTAGGAGATTTCTAAAAAACAACATTTATAAATAAGACTTTAACACTTAAGAAGAATTATTACAAAGTATTTATCAATTTAGAAAGAGAAAGCTAATGCATATACTCAATAATTATGTAAACTCTAAGAAAAAGGTGTTAATTATTATTATAATAAAACGGGCGCATTGTGAACATTTATATAATTTTTATATTTTTGTAAATAGTTCTAGTTGCTACGTTGTTTATTGTTGTTGGTAGCTTATTATATTGTTAATATTTTTGTAATATTAATTCTGGATGTTAAGTAGTTTTTTGTTGTTGGTAAATTTCTATTTTTAAGTTAATTGATCTGATGTCTGGTAAAATAATATGTTAAAATCTGATACTGAGTATATTGTTTCTAAGTGTCTTTAACATGAGTTAAATAAAAAAATTATTTGAAGAGTGTCTCCAGCGACTGATAATAGATATACATATAGTATGTCAGATGAGTTAAAAAATAATTAAATATATAGAATTTCCATTATAAAAAACATAGGTTGGTAGTATATTCCTTAGTTAGTAGCCCTATAAAAAATTTGTAGGCCACTGAACACTTCCATTATATATAGTCAAAAGTTTTTTGTATTTTTTCTTAATAAAGGAGATATACAACTGTCGTTTTCGGCATTGTCCAATAACCACCATGTATGTCGATCATGTGAAGAGCTATTGATAATTTGATTGGACAATCATTACTTTAACCAAAAAAGATAGTTCTAGTGTTTGGTATACCTTGCAAAACATATCAATTTGGGACACCCTGTACATTAATAGGTCGTTAAAGATCATATTATGAGTATGAGTATAACATAAGCAAACATAGTTCAATTAGGTAATAGTTGAAAAAACTACTAGGTATTAATAATTTGTTTCCAGATCACATTTCTAGAGCTTAAATTAAGAAATTAAAAACTCTATATAAACAAATTTTGTAACCTAATACTTAAAAATTTCTTATCTTTTAAAATAGTTAATAATATCTAAGTCTGTACGTACATATCCAGGGTATCCAGTGGGCTCTGCAGTCTTACAAAACTAATAAAACTAAGGTAAAAAACTACATTCAGAAGAAAACATTTTAACGTGTTCATATTTTGTGAATTTGGAATGCTGAAGATTTATAATACTAAGAGTATTCCAATTCGGGATATTTTATTTACGAATTGAAAATGAATTTGTTTGGAAATGTGGAAATGTACTATTATGTTTTTATTTTGTAATAAATTCATTAAAATATATTGACATAACTTGGATATTAAAAATTAACGTTACGATTATAATGTGTACATGCATTGTTACAAAAGCGATAAAATTAAGTGATTTCATATGACGGCTTTGATAACATTATTGGAAATTTAATTGTTAAATTGATTACTATACTACATAAAAAAATTAATTTAGAAACAGTTCAAATAAGTAATTATATTACGTACCAAAAAAATAAAACCAAATAAGGATTGGAGTCAATATGGGACAAATCTCTTTTAATTTTTATTTATTTTATATTATTCAAAATACCTTCAAGTCAATTTGGCAAAATAATTTAAGATGAAAATACTATAATAGTATCTAGAACTTATTTTCCTTCTTCGGCTCATTGCGGATTTGCATCGTACTACCTTGACTCACTTTATATCACCCCTTCTGCTGATGTGGTAATTTTTTTTTGGTAGTCATCATCGATTTATGTATATATTTGGCTTCCTATTTTTAGGGCTGGGTCTCCTGAACCCGACGTATCCACTTTATCACAGTTTCGGTTCGGGTTTCACAGACCCGGCGCTACCACCGCAGGGTTAAGTAAAAATATGTATACTGGAGCGAGATTAGAATGGGAATCAATAATAATTATTTATTGTAGATGTATATATTAGAATAGCATTTCACAATGTTAGTGTTGATCGTACATAAATTATTGTTATTATAAGCAACCGATATTATAAACTAAGCAATAAGATAATACAGTTTTAAGATGTATGTAGTGCCAAATAATTAACAACCCGTACAACATCCTTATATACCACACCAAAACCAAAGAGTTAAGAATCCTTACCTCTTTGGTTTCTCTCCATCAATCTTTCGTTATCCTCTCCAATCAAGAAATCTTTCGGATAAGGATGTGGGCATGTCAACAGCTTATTTATATTATGATTTGTGTTTGATTCTTTTGTCTGTTCTTTATACAGGTCTGGCTACAAGCGGCTGATAAATATGTTATGGCTGTTATAATGATGCTGTTTGCCATTTCTTACTTCTAATTTGCCCAATTAATTAATTATTATTACAAAATACTGTTTCTAGACAAGACTAAACATAAACCAAAATCGGTTGTTTCACAAAAATACAAAATATATTAGTAATTTCTGGAAATTTTTTGGCGTAGGCAGCGAATATAAACGATTAAGAAAACTAAACAGTCACAATATATCCAAAATGGGGGAATATCACCTAGGATTCTGTCGAATTCATTACCGAAGCTGGTTTTGCCACACTATTGTAACGAAATAGCCCATCTCCGATGCGTGGTATGTGTCACAATTCTTAAAAGAATAAATCTAGAATACTCAAGAGTTGGAATTTCAATAGCGCCCGTCTTCGATGCACTTTCGATGAGAAGAATAGAAGTGCACTATTCCAAAATATTCTAGTACATAATATACTTATATATAAGTATATACTTTTATATATAAGTAACTCCCATAGTAGCTAAGTTTAGTCGGTAAGATATACTCGTGCTGTAAACTTATCAATAAATATATTTATATAAATTAGAACCGCTCGTTTTATTTAAATACGGTACAGTGGTATCACGGTATGATAATTAAAAAATAAATTCAGCAGTGACTTTTTAAAAATACTTTTGAATTTTTGAAAAGTATTGTTCGTCGGGAACGTCCGCGTGGTTCGGTAATGATCTTGTGTAAAAAAAGAGGAACATTTAAAAAGTACGTGTGTGCCTGACCAAAGATGCTAATAGTACAACTTTCAGTAAAACAGTTGCGTGAGCAACTAGAAGAACGTGATCAAGACTGCAGCGGATCTAAGAAGATCCTCCAAGAACGATTGAAGAATGTTCTTAACAAGAATAGAGATGACCCAGAGACATCCCATTTTCAATTAGCCGAAGAAGCAGTTTCAACGAAGATCGAAGAAAGTTCTAGAAAGAATGATGAGAATGTTTCTAAAAGATTCGATAAAACATTTCAAATTATTGGAAATGTTTCGCAAATGATCGAAGAAACTTTTAGAAAAAATGATGATATGTACATTCAAAAACGTTTCCCAAATATTCGATGAAACGTCTCAAATTATTAAAGAAGCAACTAGAAAAAATGACGAGAAATTCAAAAATGTTTCTAGAAGACTCGGTGAGACTTCAAATAATTAAAGAAGTATGCAGTCAGAACAATGAGAAATTTCGAAGAAAGTGCTACCACCAGTTAATGCGGTAGTTTAAGATCCGGTAGAAAAAGAAGAATAACCTAGAGACGAAACGACACATCATATGAGATTCAAATTGCTACCATTTGATGAAAAGTCTTCTTGGTTCATATACCTTAGACAATTTGAAGCTATTGCGACACCCCAATCATTGGAGCAAACAAGAAAAGGCTGTTTCCTTGACTGCTGCTTTACGAGGTGATGCTGCGAATATCCTAAGATCGATTCCTAAGGGCCAAGCAAATATTACCAGACCTTGTCACTCGACTAGATAAACGTTACGGAGATGACCATCTACAACATGTCTACAAAGTACAAATAAGAAGTAGAATTCAACAAGCAAGTGAGAGTTTGCAAGAATTTAAAGCAGATGTTGCTTGTATAGCGCTGTTGGCTTATCCAGAGGCACAAGACAACATATTGGAAGAAATTGTTGTAGATACCTTTATCAATGGGTTGGAAGACAGTGAACTACAGAAAACTTTACCACTAGCAAGACCAAAAGTTTTAGATGAAGCGTTCGCCATTACCTTGGAACACGAAACAGAAAAAAATACTCTGAGATAGCGCGCGTTCGTACGGAAAGTAGTTCGTAACCGCTCGTTTTATTTAAATATGGTACATTATGTTCTTCTGATGTTTCCACTTCTTTCCCTATTAATTAACCTTTTCCCAGATATTCTGTGTACTGCCTTTGTTTCGGTTGTCTGCAGTATGTGTTAGCACCCAAAGTCTTCTTTTTGTAGTTCCTTCTTCTATCGGAGGTTGGCTATCATCACAGCTGTCCGTACCTTATTGGCGGCTGCTCTAAAAAGATCTACTGACCTGCAACTATACCATTCTCTTAGATTTCTCAGCCAGGAAATTCTTTGTCTTCCTATGGATCTTTTACCCTTGATTTTACCTTGCATTATGAGCCTTAATATCTCATATTTCGTACCTCTGGTAATGTGGCCTAAATATTTCAGCTTTCTTGTTTTGATGTGCTTAATGACCTCGCAATCCTTTTGTAGCCTAGTAACACCCAAAGTACAGAATAGCTATAAGCAGCATCATCACCAATTAGACTATATTTGTCCAGTACTGAACGTAGGTCTCCTATAAACTTTTCCACTTGTATCTATCTGGAGCTTCTTGCATCCGATTCGTGGTGGTGCAAATTATATCACCGTCGATCTAGTCGGTGGGCATTCTTTGATATGCCTCTTATCTTGGTCGCCATTCCAAAAATCGCCTTGTATTCGTAGCTCCTGTTCTTCTTGTTTCTTGGTTAGAAACTTTATTTCTAATAGTTATATCTACCATTGATCTTTCCATCAAGTGTTGTGTAACTTTTATCTTATTTATTGTTCTTTTTGTTAGAGTTAGTGTTTCTGCACTATATGTGAAAACGGTTAGAACTGATTGAGTAAAAACCTTTCTGTTTCAAGAGACTGGTATATTGGACTTAATAATGTTCTTCAGTATGCCTATAACGATATCCGAAGTGGCAGTCAGTCAATACTCCAATCATTTTATGATGATCTATGGTGTCAAACGCCTTCTTTTGTCTACGAATATAATAAAATAGAGCTGTTGTAATCTGTGTATTTTTCTAACTTTTAATAATTTGTAGTAATTTGTGGAGCATCTGACACAATTCAAAGTTTACTAATAATTAACAACAATAATCTGGACTACAACTAACATTCCTAAATTATATTTATTTTTTTTCCAATTTCCAATTAAATAACTGTAAGAAAAAGTCTGTAATTCTCTGTATTTTATTTTCTGCTTCAGATCCCGATACAGTTCTTATAACATTGAGAAGTGCATTTTTGATAACCTGTAACAAAAATAAAAATTATGACAAATGAAAAAAATATTGTCATGATGTCAGTTAAATTTTTTTATATAGCTTATAGTAGGATTGAAAAGTTACATAAGGGTTGTATTTTGAGAGGATGCAATTTTATTTTTTTGATGTGTTGGAAGGGGGTAAGAATAAGCTTACGTTCAAGTTTATGGAATCACTACCCTTGTCTCCGGGCCACCATCTTAGAAAAAGGCAAGTAAAGGGCTTTCGCGCTATTTCTGGTAAACAAGTAATCTTACAGAAAATTTTATAAAAAATTATTCGCAGAAAATTAAACTATCTACAACTTTATTCGTATCAGTTTTAGTCGTCAAATAAAAAATAAAAAATTATAAACAAAAATATCTAAAATTTTTCTTTTTGGCCTTATACCCTTTTTTCTTATCATTTTACACTAAAATGACATCAGTGCAATATTAGAGGGAGTATCTCAAAGAATAATTTTTCCTAAAAATTTGTTTAATTTTATTAATTTCTCTGGATTTTACAGCACTCCGAAGTAAAATGGGTTCTTGAATGCTCGCCATCTTAGAATAAGGGGCACAAAGGGTTTTCACGCTTTATCTCGTAAACTAGTAACCCTAAAAACATTATATTAGACATTATTTGTAGAAAATTAAATTGGCTACAGCTTTATTTCCGTTACTTTTTTCGTAAAATGGCAAATACAAAAACTAAACTAAACATTTTTCAATAAATTTCCTTAGCCGTTAGCAATGACGGCTTAGCTTTCTCACTATAAAATAATGCTATTCCGCTGGCTAACTTAGGACCTTTCTGTAAAATTACGATGAATTTAAGTTTGTTGATCTTGTACGCTACTGATGTATCGCATCCTGAAAAAGCATAAAAAAAACAACAAATTATTTGAAATTACGTTGTCTAGTTTCCACCCCCAGAAGTTTTAGTGCAACCCAGGTAACTTTTTTTTTAACTTTTAAAGTAAAAATAGACTTTTTTTTTCAAATAGTAATTGCTTTTATTAAAATTTAAGAAACTGTAGTAATTAAAATTATAAATGTAGAGTGTGGCCATAGCTGTCATATTATTAGTTCTGTTTTAAATTTAAAATTGACATCTGACAGCTAGCTTTATTTTTTTGACAGTTGATAAATATCTAATCAAATTGAGATCGTTGGTTTTGTTTTGCTTTTAGAAAAAGTTTAACCTCTATGTATAGTTTCATTTAATAAAGATATTTTTTTTATTTGTAATAATTTATTTCTGCTACAAGTTGTCGCCCATTAACAATTGTAATTTTTGTAGTATCTCCAACTTCTAGAGTTTGTAAATGGATGGGACATAGTGATTTTCTTTGTTATTTTTGTAATTTATTTTTGTGACTATTTAAATATTATTTTCCTGTATAACCATTTTTTATTTGTAACTGTTTATGGTGAGATAACAATAAATTTTTAATTTTTTTTTCAATAAATCATTTTGTTTATTTACTTTAAAAAAGTCTCTAAACTTTTTTTGTGTTTATTTAGGAAGGAAGAGCCTTTTTCTTTCATCCAGTAGGAAGATTCCTCAAAGCGGCGTCCTTATTTTAAATAGCTAGAGGACCTTCTTGTGTTTTGTTTTGTCCAGGAGACTTATGTAAGTACCCCTTTGTTATATTTTTGTAGTTGCCTCAATCGAATTCCATTGTTTCATTCACTTATCCACGACCCAGTTCTCCAAATAAATCCTGAGAGCCGTTCGCATAAGTTTCGATTTGTTTTGCTTTCCTATCTCCACCACGGTAATTTCTGTCCCCAATTTTCAACCCCCTATAATGGTTTCAATGTGGTAGGCAAAATAATCGTTACACGGTCACAGAATCATAGGATTGAAACGCAGCAATCGCAGAACGAATAATGAATGTATCTGCATCGGATTTAATCTGGTTAACACTAAAATACTCTTCTGATAGAGCTGTTTTGGGAGGTTTCTTAAGTTTGTTTTGATTTTTAGATTACCAAGAAATTATCTTGGTATAATGTTGGTAAACAATACAATATAGAACTACTCTAAGAACAATCAATAAGAGAATTATACCAACAACGTCTAGACCAAAAATTAATAGAATTTAAATACGGCAACATCGAAGAAATATACAAGCATATAAAGGCGAGTATAAAGCAAGCAACATTCGAAGCCCTTGGAGAAAAAGAACATATAACAAATAAACAGCACTATTATGAAATAAATGAACCAACAAAAAGAATAATTAACTCTGAGATAGCGCGTACAGAAAATGGCTGACTACAAACAACGATGAAGTTTATAAAGAAAATAGAGAAAAAGATAGAGAAGTGAAAAACAAATAACACAACAAAATAATGAAGAATGGGAAAGAACCTGCTTAGATAATGAAACATACATAGGAGGTACAAGAACTTCGGAGTCATGAAAAGTACTGAGAGGATTGAAACAAAACTCAAAAGAAAAAATTAAATTACGAAATATACAGGACAAAGAATGGAAGGACTATTACAAGAAACTAATAACAGAACAAAGACCACCATTCATTGAAAAAAAAACAGGCGAAGACGAAGCAGATTCCCACAACAAGAAATAGAAATAACAGATAGGGAAATGAGAACGGCCATAAAAGCAATCAAAAATAAGAAAGCACCAGGACCTGGAGGCATTCTACCTGAGCTTATAAAATACGGATCAAAAAAATCACACCGGATGATACAATGGATATTTCAGAAAGCCATAAATGGAGAACAGCTCTTAAAGGAATGGAGGAAGGCATATATGACATATATATTTAAAAAAAGAGATAGAAAACGATGCGAAAACTACAGAGGAATAAGCGTAATATCATCAATAGAAAGATTATATAGGAAGATACTGCGAGAAAAGATAGAGCAAGCGATAAAAGGCAAAATCGGGGAGGATCAGGCAGGCTTCACGGCAGGAAGATCATGCATAGACCACATATACACGCTGGAACAACTGTTGGAAAAGAAAAAAGCAAAAAATAGAGATATAAATTTGACATTTGTGGACCTGAGAAAGGCGTATGACTCTGTACCTAGGTCAGAACTATGGGAGGCAATGTATAAATTAGAAGTACAGACGCAACTCATAGAAGCTACAAAAGCTCTCTATAAAGAAAATAAAGTGTCCATTAAAATGAGAACAAGAATCATAGGAGACTTCACCACAACAAAAGGGCTCCTGCAGGGTTTTTCCACATCTCCAACCCTATTCAAAATATACTTAGAGAAAGCCTTGACTTCATGGAAAAGAAAATGCGAAGGCATGGGAGTACCGGTACAGAACGAATACCTATATACGTTAGGCTTTACAGACTATCAAGTAGTGATTGCACAAGACCAAGACGACCTCAGCTACATGATGAAGAAACTACAGGAAGAATATACCAAGGCTGGCCTAGATATTAACCTCGCGAAAACAGATTATCTAAGTGAAGAAAACATATAACATCTAACTCTGAGATAGCGCGTAACAATCAAAGGAAAGGATAAATTCAAATACTTGGGGTTTATAATCACGAAAAAGGCAACAACAGAGGAAGAAATTACACAAAGATTAGGACAATCCGACAACTTAACTCAGTATGGTGGGATAGACACCTAAATATGAAGACAAAAACACAGATTTATAAAACATTAGTGCGAAGTATTATGACATATGGGGCTGAAAATTGGATTATAAATAAGAAAAACAGCAGTAAGATAGTAGCAACACATAACATTTTAAAATTTTAACATTTTAACATTTTAACATTTTAACATTTTAACATTTTAACATTTTAACATTTTAACATTTTAACATTTTAACATTTTAACATTTTAACATTTTAACATTTTAACATTTTAACATTTTAACATTTTAACATTTTAACATTTTAACATTTTAACATTTTAACATTTTAACATTTTAACATTTTAACATTTTAACATTTTAACATTTTAACATTTTAACATTTTAACATTTTAACATTTTAACATTTTAACATTTTAACATTTTAACATTTTAACATTTTAACATTTTAACATTTTAACATTTTAACATTTTAACATTTTAACATTTTAACATTTTAACATTTTAACATTTTAACATTTTAACATTTTAACATTTTAACATTTTAACATTTTAACATTTTAACATTTTAACATTTTAACATTTTAACATTTTAACATTTTAACATTTTAACATTCTAACATTTTAACATTTTAACATTTTAACATTTTAACATTTTAACATTTTAACATTTTAACATTTTAACATTTTAACATTTTAACATTTTAACATTTTAACATTTTAACATTTTAACTATTTAACATTTTAACATTTTAACATTTTAACATTTTAACATTTTAACATTTTAACATTTTAACATTTTAACATTTTAACATTTTAACATTTTAACATTTTAACATTTTAACATTTTAACATTTTAACATTTTAACATTTTAACATTTTAACATTTTAACATTTTAACATTTTAACATTTTAACATTTTAACATTTTAACATTTTAACATTTTAACATTTTAACATTTTAACATTTTAACATTTTAACATTTTAACATTTTAACATTTTAACATTTTAACATTTTAACATTTTAACATTTTAACATTTAACATTTAACATTTTAACATTTTAACATTTTAACATTTTAACATTTTAACATTTTAACATTTTAACATTTTAACATTTTAACATTTTAAAATTTTAGCATTTTAACATTTTAACATTTTAACATTTTAACATTTTAACATTTTAACATTTTAACATTTTAACATTTTAACATTTTAACATTTTAACATTTTAACATTTTAACATTTTAACATTTTAACATTTTAACATTTTAACATTTTAACATTTTAACATTTTAACATTTTAAAATTTTAACATTTTAACATTTTAACATTTTAACATTTTAACATTTTAGTAACAGTAACAGTTTAAGGTAGTAACAGTTTAAGGAAAGCATAATCATTGAATAAAACAGTATCGTATTTTTATCGTGTCTTTGAATGATTAATTTATCAAAAGTGCTTATACACATTTTTGTTTAAAATTATCTAAGCTACCTTTCTTATTTGAGCCTTTTTTTTTCAAGGCGTACGGATTCTATGTAAATCTGATATTCTAAGCAAAATTCAGCTTGTTGTCTGGTTTTTAGAGTTCAAAACAGAACAAACAGAAACATATTTGCATATACAAACAGCGGACTTGTACGTATTTCTTTTTATAAACAGCTATTTACCTGAATTAAGTTAAGATTCGGTGGTAAAATATCCTTAAGTAGTTTCCTAACTGTCATAATTAGTTGCCTAATATCATGTGAAAATTCTGTTAAGCTTCTAAATTGTCGTTCGGTCGGTACATACCCACTATCGACAAATTGTTTGATTATTCTGAAAATGAAATATTTCCATTACTTTTACTTTTATTTTAATTTTAATTATATCATTTATACGTTATAAAAAAAAAGTTCTATTCATTTCGAATGGTTCATTTGTTTTTAGATTACTATTTTGTAGAATTATCTTTTGCGCCAAGTTAGTGCAATAGCCTCAGTAAATATAAATACTCATAGTAGCTTTTATACCCAAACCTTACAAATGCAGACAGCAAAAGCTAACTCTCTGGGGCCAATAAGTCTAATGTCATTTGTACTGAAGACTCTATAGCCACGTTTTGGTTTGTTACGTTTTATATAACGTAACAGCTTCTTTATTTTATATTTCCCTAATTTTCGATCAATTATTCTTTTTTCCTATTTTTATGTAATTTTTAATAATATAAAAATTCTGTATTTTTGGTTATTATTTTGTTTCTTCAGCATCTACAACGTCTTCAATGGGCAGGCCATGTATTTAGGACGGAAAAAAGAGGCTTCCAAAAAAAACTGTTAATGTAAAAATGCAGGGAAAGAGACGTAATGGAAGATAGAGAAAGTGATGGGAAGATGATGTGTATGAGAACGCCATAAATCTCCTTGGCAGCCGATGGTTGAGAAGAATCTATAGGATGAATGGATTTTGTTTTTATCCTAAAAACCAATATAATTGGGGCTTAATTGCTACCTTTTAATTTCTGATTATATTAAGAAATATTTCTGCTATAATTCGCTAATCCGAAATGTATGTAAAATGTTTTGAGAGCGTAGCCGCAAAATTTAGGACCAATGCTTTTTAAATGCATTCATTTTTTTCGAATACTGAGAACACTAATAAATATTTTTGAAAAATTTAAGTTTTCAGAAACTTTCGGCCCTCAGTAATAATGTAATCTTTTATTCTGCGTTTAAATTTTTTTAAAAATACTTAGTTTTCTCAGAAAAAAAAAATGCATTTAAAAAGCATTGGCCCGAAATTTTGCTCCTACGCTCTTGTTTTATTTTTTAATACTTATAATCGATATATAACTCAAATAAAATATAACTCATATAACTTATATAACTCAAATAAAATATTTGTTTAATCTGTTTAAATATTAGTTTAAATATTTGAAAACCTTTTTTAATACATTCCCTTTCACTTGAATAAACGTGAATAGTTTATTATTCTCTGAAATTTAGGTATTTTCATAATGCGTGGACACTTATCTGGTTTTATGTCCCGAAAACTTTGGTCTTTTTTTATAAACTTGGGTCTCGCCCCGTGAGAACACCATGCTTAATTCAACATCCAATGTAATATAAAACTAATGATGTAATACAGTCACCAGACTTCACCATATAATAAATACCTAGGAGACCTGATATGGCAGTAACATCGTCAACTTTTCATCCAGCAGCCCTATATCAAATACAGCATTAAAAGTTAAGTGTTTATTAAGGACATTTTTCTTTAATATAAAAGGCCTTCAGCCACCTTTTTGCCTTTGGGCCTTTAGTCAGTTAATTTTGTTTGTACCTTCAGTCATTTTTTTAGGCCTTCAGCCACCTTGTACGGGACTTGCTGTAACATAGAGACAAGTCTACCTATTTATTGTATATAATTACTGTTTAAATTTTTGTGTTATGCTTTAATCTCCCTTGTGAACGTTCTTGCTACCATTGTTTGTCTTAGGGATTAGCCGAACTACCTCTAAGAAGAGCTAGCCAGGGTAGAAATCTCCATGATTGTTTTTATGGTGGTAAAGAGGAGATACTTAAGCTAAGGTTAACCTCTTTACGATCCTGAGTCAATTGTCGATTTTAAAATGGTAGAACCCAAGTACAGAGGTCGAATATCAAGAGAAAGATCTATAACACGATGGGTAGACCAAATGAAGACTGGTAGGAAAATCCTTACATGAAGCTGTTTATATAACAGAATACGAGCCAATAGAGACATTAAGCTAATAATATTTAGAGACTCACCACGCCCTGACAAGGGCTCAAGAAATAAGGAGACTCGGGTTTTTACTCACATATTTGGTGGCTTCACTCATGTATATAATATAGTAACTATTCAACCACATTTTTTTTTAACCTTAGTCAAAATTTAACCTTTACGTTTGTCTTTATTACAGTGGTAATACTTATTTCCGGTAATAATACTGATCATGGACTTGTTAGTCCCAAAACGTTCTGTGCTGTAGCCCAAAAGGGTGTTTTTTAAATATATAAACCTTTCATAAAGGTTTTTTAAATAAATTTTTTTGATTTATGGTGTCCAGCGGACTAGGGAACTTTAATTTCCTTGTAGATATTTCTATATCGTTCCAGTGCTATTGTATCGTTTGAATGCGTAGACTATAAGTGTGGTTATGCTTAATCGCTTGGATGCCTTTGAAATGTAGGTATACATACGACTAAGGTAGGTTAAACTAGCTCGACAGAATTAGAACCTCTGAGGAGGTCCTTAGACTGCTTAACCAAACAATACATCTGGTCAATATAATAAAAAAACGCAAGCTGGAATACTTCGGTCATATTATGAGATACCCTGAAAAATCTAAACTTTTGCATCTAATCATTCAGGAAAAGATAGAAGATTAGCATGATCGTGGAAGAAGAAAACCATTATGACTGAAAAATCTAAGACAATAATACGGAAAATCGACTACATCATTATTTAGAGCTGCTGTCGATATAAAGCAACGATAGCCAATATAGTAGCCAAGATGGTATTCAACCATCGATAACGGTCATGGAACTAGAAGAAAAAGTCAATTATAACAAACAAAGACAGAACGTATAATAAAAATTTTTTAATAAAAGTTATTTTATTAAAAAATATTTTAAAAAGCATGCATACTCGTATGTCTCAATTAAAGCATAAAATTTTTTCCAATTATAAAATTGTTTTGATTTAGAAAACAATATAAAAATTATCTCATTAAAAACATACTCCCAATTTATTTTCAATAAGCAATAACGTCCCCCTCTGTATATATGTTAATTAACCAATAGCAATAAAAATATATGTGAAACAAATTTTTATAAGCACAAAGTCAAAAATCAACATATCTTAAAGTATGACATTGCAGTATTTATTTGACAAATTACTTATGTGTTTATTTTGATGAAACATTGAAAACCTACATCATTTAAAATTAAAATCATTAAAATTAAACATAATTAAACACAATTATACATTAAAATCTTACATTACAGAGAATGTAAGACTGGCGTAAACTTTTATCATTGTAACACTAGGATACCCTCCATAAGATGGTTCTACACAGAATCTAATCGACATTTTATAAAGACCATTAATCGACTAAGAGCAAATCATGCTCTTACGCCATCCTATATGCATGGAATCGGCTTATCAAATACTCCCAATTGTACTTGTGGCAAAATAGGCGATCTAACACATATTATATTAGAATGTGGTTTACAAATTATTAATATAAACGAATTTTATAAGGAATTAATAAATTCTAAGTGTTGTTTTTCAACAAACCTTAATCTTTTAATATTTTCAAATAATATGGAAATTCTTCATTGCATTTACAAACATGTTAAAATATATAAATATAAGTTGTAAATAGTATATAAGCATAATCTGTTAATATGCTTTGAATAAAAAAACAAAAAAAAGTATACCACAAATTAAAAAAAAACAAAAGAGTTAAGAAAATAGAAATAGAACAAAAAACAAAAAAATAAATCCAAAAAAAGAACAAAAAAAAAGCAAAAAACCAAAAAAAACAAAAGAGCACCAAAACAAAAAAAAACAAAAAAAAAGAAAACAAAAAAAAACAATAAAATAATAAAAGAATAAAAAAACAAAATAAAAATATATCCATAAAAATATTAGGTATATAACTAGTAGTAGTAGTAGTACTAACATTGATAACTGCTAACAAGAAAATTTTGACTATGAATCTGCAATCAATAATAATTAAAATTTAGTCGATTTTAACAATAAACACAAACAAATCTGGCTAATTAGCTCTGCCAAAGCCATTTAAAAAAAAAAAATTGAAAACCTAACCTAATAGAACTACCATTACCCACTTGTCCTATAGACCGCATATAGCTTTAAGTTTCTGAGCCACACTTTTCCAATTAAGAGCAAGCTGTAGATTTTTGTTTGACTTTCAAAATTAAACAGCAAACCACCCCTATTACCTTTTGAAAAATCTAAAAAAAAATCGCAATTTGGGTTTAATTTGAAGAAAAAAAAAATTAAAGTAAAAGTAATTACATCGCAATACTGTTAATGGGCTTTTGTAGTGAATCAAAAAACAAATTTTATTCTTTGTAAACAGCGTCCGACGAATAGTTTTCTTTTCGCCCATTTTTCAACATTAAAGAAAATGGTGGAGAACTTTTAATTATTTATGTCTGTCTGTCCGCCAGTCTGTCTATCCGCAACTACAACTTCTTCGTTATTAGAATAGATAGAATGACAAATCAAGTGTCGAATGAGAGCTTATAACCCAAAGACGGTATTAAAGGTGAGAAATGTGACCTCGGACTTCTGTCGTCAGATTTGCACCCGAAACTACTGTGTTTAAGTCGTCGAAATAGTACAAGCGATAAATTATTTGACACGTCTTAGCAAGACAAAAACAAATATATTTCTGGTTTTTATATCACTTCTAGTTAAAAGTTATGACCCGACGTTTGGCAAAAATTACGCAAAATTGGTGAAATCAATCGACACGAAGAGAACTTCCGGTTTTACTTTCGGTCACGTTGGGTAAAAACCCAACCCAAGACTTTGGTTTTTTTTTTTAAATTTTAGTTTGAATATTTTGCACCGATATTTTATAGCTCTCAACATATTAAGTGAGGTTATTCGATTTTAATTAGGAAAATATATTTATATTCAAAAAGTGTACATCGTGTTATTTGTGTCAGTCGTTCGCTCGCACAAGCAATTAAACTTTGGCGAGAATTTTAAACATTTGAAGCGATTTTTTAAAATTATTGTTCTCATTGATCTTGGGAAATAAATATACCTATTCTTTTTAAGCTTAAAATGATTTGCTTCTCATTTTAACAAATTTTTTTTCTGCCAAAACTTGGTATAACTGTATAGGGAAAAATAAGTTTTTTAAATCTGCAAAGATATACAATGTGTCCCATCTCAATTAAATAAGTTGAATGTATTTTCAGTGAAACATAAAGTAAAGTGTTAATAAAGAATATGGTATTAGAACAGGTTATTTGTTATTGTACTTGTATACAAAGTTATGTGAATATCGTCATTTTCGTTTCAAAGATATTTATTCCAACCCTGTATATATATAATTATATAATAGTTAATTCAACAAGATACTTTTTGAATATGCAGAAAAGGCGTTTTATAGGAAATTAAATTTTACTGTGGAAAATGAAAATAATCATACCCAAGCTAAGAAAAAAATATTGAGTTTTGGAGAAATCAACTTTCCATGTCAGCACTCTGAGATAGCGCGTTGGATGGATTGAAGACACAATGAACAACTGCAAACATTACAATAATATTGCTTACGAACCCTTCATCACTGAAGAAGTCTCAAATACTATCAAAGAGCTTCTGGCTAAAGAAATTTTGGAGTGATCAAAAATGTTTGCCAATGTTGATTAATCAGTTTATCTTGAATCGGCAGAAAATACCTTCATTGGTTACACAGAGAACCACCTATTTAATACGGAAGGATCAAAATAACTCTTAAGATCCAGCCAAGTGTAGCCCAATTACTTGTCTTCGAACTTTATACAAATTGGTCATATCCTGTGTAGCCCGGTGTATCTACCAACATTGTGCTCTAAACAATATCATAGAGCCTCAACATAAAGGATGCACTTAGGACTCCAAGGACTGCAAAGAACAACTTATTATCGACAAAGTAATCTTTTTACTGCCTTCATTGACTACAAGGAGGCCTTTGATTTAGAGCCGCATAAATGGCTTATCGATACATTGAAAATATATCATCAGAAAAGTCGTCAGAATATAGTGCCCATATACCTTTTTAAAGCATATAATGACGAAGTGGAAAATTAAAATTCACCTTCAAATACCTGGTGAAAACAATATGAAAACTGAAGATATCCCAATTAACCCGGGCCTTTCCTAAGGGGACTGGTAATATAAACATATATGCCTATATCTAGAAATATGCATAGTTAAAAAAATAATACATTTAAGTATATAAATATAAAAAGTATTTTAAATATTTACTTTTATGGTATCAAATTATTTCGTTAGAGCATAACATGCGTTCGCTGAGGCCAAGAGGCAGAAGTATGCATATCAGCGAATGGTGGTACGCTGTAAAGAAATCAAACCTTAAAAGTCGATTTATACATATCCGTGTCGTATCCGATCCGTGTTATGAAAGTGCCCGGCAAAAACAAAACAATAAATGACTCTTATCCCCTTATGAGTCTGTCCGCTCCCGGTCTCAAATTAATACCAATCGATATTTTTATTTCCGGCATTGGCGATGCACGGAAATGACACGGACCGCACGGACTTGTATAAACACCATTTTATTGTTTTGTGAACGCAAGTGCTGGTAAACAGACAAGCAGGAGATGTTGTGAGGTTAGTATGTTATGGTTTTTTATATCTATTAAAGAAAAAAGAAAAAGAAACATAGAGTACTGTGGCATTCTAAAATATTAGTGAAATTTTGTTTCATCGTCCAATATTTCTATGTATATTTTAAAATCTACTTCGGTTTGTTTTTTTTTTTCAGTAAATGATGCACACTCCATCTTCTCTATTTTCGCCTTTTCTGCTCTTGCTCTTCCTCATCATCAAGTAGTAATGCCAACACGATGAGGTCTTCTATCCAAGCCGCCATATTTTCAACTATCTTTTATACAGAAATATGTAATAACGTTTTTTTCTTTATTCGGCCCGGTACGCACACTGCTACAAACGCGGTTGTTTGTAAATATAACATTAAAAATACCCGGAGTCGGCACTGACAGGGAACGAATACGGTACGGATATGTATAAATCGACCATAACTGTCTATTTTCTTAAAAAAATATATTTTTTTCGGTATGGAATTAGCTCTAATAACTTTTGTGTGTAAATTGGCCCTTTGTATAAAATAGGTACCTATAATAATAAATTGTACTTACTCTTTCTGTATTAATTTTGTAAATTTGTACGGCTCCTTCATAAGTTTCCATAACGAATCATTCGCTTCTTTAAAGTCAAACCTGAATACATTAAAATACGTTATTATTTAAAACATATCACGCACAAACCAATTTGTGTTTCAGAAAAATCCAAATACCCACACAGAAAGAGTCGTTTATATAAAAAAGTTTTTTTTTTATTTAGAAAAAAACATATAATCCACATCAACCACGCAAGGTTATTAGTGGACTAACGTACACAAGAGTTCATTTTATTTACATTAAATAAATATATATAAACCTAAATCTTTTAATAATTTATTACATGAGCAGTGTTTATGGTTAAAGTGGTTTTGATGTCATCTGAGATTCCATATTTTCTTCTTGTTTCTTCGTGGAACTGGCAGTCAATCAGAATATGCTTCACCGTCAATGGGAGAGAAGAGTTTCTGTAGGTTGGAGAAGATTCTTTGTTGAATAAGAATTTATGGGTCAGTGCAGTGTGTCCAATTCTTAGTCGGTTAGTTATTACTTGGTCCCTTCTATTGGATGGATTATTCGGGATGGTCTTCACAAGGGGATAAATCTCATATAGTTTGGTTCCTGAATCTTTCCAGTAGTCTTGCCAGATGTTCATACAGTGGTCTTTAATTAGGTTTTTAAGGTCGGAGTATGGGTAATTTCTTGATTTGGTTGTGTTCAATTGTTCAATTGTTCAATTGTGAGTTTATTCGACTTGTGTTTGCTAGATTGTCCATTTCCAGCTATTCCTGCATGCGACGGTACCCAGATAAATGCTACTTCTTTTCGAGTTGATTGAATTATATTTATCTCATTTTTTATAGCCTGAAATATTGGATTTGTAGGGTATATTTGTGTATATACATTTATTCTCACTACGCGTTTCGAAGAAAATTAAGGCTTCCAAAATGGCCGTGGTCTCGCCTGTGAGGATGCAGCAATTTGTAGGTATGGATATAGTGTGAGTAGTGTATTCACAGTAGTATGCAGCAGCGTGTCCGTCATGAGCTTTAGAGGCATCACTGAAAATTTGGAGATAATTAGGATAATTAGATATCACTTCGGAGTACAAGTGTTTAATGAAAATCATCCCTTGATTATTCCTCAACTAGTGATGATTCGTCAGTTTCGTCAGCTGAAGAAGGGTTCGGGTTTTTTTTTTCTTTAGTCGGGTGATATTATTTCTTAACCTAGAATTTTGTGTGTAACAATAAATAAAATTAAGGATCTGAATTAGTTCCTCTGGTTCATTGGAGTAATCTTTAAAAGTTAATTCAGGGTTATGAGAGTTTAAAACATTTTCCATAAAATCACATATTTTATTGAAATTTAGTATAAATGGAGGTGATCTATTTTCGATTTTGTCTTTGATGAATTCTAAAGAGTGAATGACATCTTCGCGGGGGGTTTTTCAAAGAGGTTTGAGTTTCTTTTTTGGTTTATATTGTTTAGGGGTATTAAAAACGAAAGAGTCGGTTTTTGGGTTTTTTTCGTTAATTTCAGGAGATGATATATTACGTCTTTGTATCTGTTTAGAATTGACTGCATTATTTAAGGTAATTGGTGTTTCTTGTGTCGTAGTATTTTCAGTGTTATTTACAGCTAGTGCTGTTGTTTTGGAAGAAGAGGACGAAGTGTTTGGATTACCTTTAGACATGTTTTGGATGAGGTCAATTTCCGTAGTATTTTCAATGTTATTTATAGCTGGTGATGTTGTTTTGGAAGAAGAAGACGAAGTGTTTGGATTATTTTTAGATATGTTTTGGATGAGGTCGGTTTCGGTAGATTGATATATTTTATCATTAGGTTCATTAGGTTTAGATAATGACGATGTTGTTTGAGTTGAATGTGAGATGGAAGTTAAAGGGGTATCATTAGGTTCATGAGGTTTAGATAACGAGGATGTGGTTTGAGTTGAATCTAAAAGGGTAGTTGAATTAGTTTGGTTTAAAATGTGAGCGCATTCTGATTCTTGATGACCAATGGTTTTACATTTAGAGCAACTGAATTCGTCTATGAAGAGAAATACCCGGTAGGAAGTATTATCATGAGTTATGGTCAAAGAGTCAGGAATAGACATATTTTCCAAGGGTGTAATGAATGATTGCCTTCTAAAGCTCAGAACATCACTGTACTCACTTTCAGACATACCCACTCGAAGAAAAGTCATTTTGGATACAGTGTGAATACCAATTTTTTGTAATTCTTGTTCAATTATTTCGTTCGGGATTGTAGGACATGCATTAGATATTAGAAGTCTCTGGGCTGGAGAAATTAATCTTCTTACTTCGACTTGACATCCATTTATTTCGATATATTTATAAGAATGTAGAAGAGCATCAACAGTGTTTTTTGAAGAGAGGTATATGCATATCCTATTGTTAGCAATTCTGGAGGCAAAAAGTACATTAATTGGACCCACTAGTGATCCAACAGCTACGACGTAATCATGGATTTTTGTACCTTGAATGCTGGAAATGACTATTGCTTGTTGTTTTTGTTGGATGTTTAAAATAATTTACGGCATCTGAGTAACTGTGTTTAGTGGAGTTGTGAGTAGTATTATTGTTGTATAAAGTCATTTTAATAATTTTCTTGATCAGAAGTTGAGCCGGTCCTGTGGCCGGTCCAAAAAACTGGTCAAGACCCAACTGGAATTTTTGTTATCTCTTTACGTAGGTGTTATTTGGTTATTGTGTTATTGTTACAAAAATAATACGAAAAGAAGTACTACTCACTTGAGATAATATTGTCAGCACTAACTAATGCACTTAAATTTGTAGTAGAGGTATAAAATATTAAATTATGATTTGTTTTTACCATTTAAAATGACTATATTTCGGGACAGCTGATAACGTGGTAGATTTTATCGCTATCAGGGCCGAACTCCATAAAAAATGTTATCTGCCATTAGTTCCGCATTTAGTAAGAAAAGATGACCGATGATATATATATATATATATATATATAT
>NW_027312749.1:0-26255 GCF_040954645.1 Diabrotica undecimpunctata | reverse complement strand
CGCGCTATCTCAGAGTAAAAATAACATCAGATTGGAAGATCAAAGGAAGGGCATATCGAAGATGAGGCTCGAACAAAGAAAAATATGTTATTTTGTAAGATCCTAAATTGATTTCCTTCAAAACAGATCATATTGCATAGCAGGCTGAGGCTAGTTTCTTACTTAATAAATCGATATGAAGGGGTCATTTAAGGTTGTCTATAAAATACCAAGAAATTTTACAGAATCAACAATAGAAGGGTTAAGGAGCTCCTTTATAGGATAATGCTACTGTCTTATCCACATTAAAAGAGTAAATTAGAGTCGGTCCAGGTTTTTATTTTAAGCAGATCAGAAGTTGTAGTTGCATGAAGAGTTGCAATATTAGAGTTTTCTCCACCTGATACTGGTATCATCAGCAAAAAGAAACAAATTTCCATCAATGTTTAATTTAGTGATGTCATTTATAAAGATAAGGAAAAATAAAGGACCCAATACTGAACCTTGTGTTCCTCCACATACAATGTTTTTCAAGTATCCTTTGCTCTAATTAGTTGTTTCCTATTTCCCAAGTAAGATTGGAACCAATTCAAAGAAATACCTCGAATTCCGTAGAAATTTAGTTTTTTATCAAATTGCCGTGATTTACACAAACAAAATCTTTGGCATAGTAATAAAAAACAGTGGCGGTGTAAAAATTATTGTTTAGTGCTTGGTAAACCTCATGTAGTACAGAAAATACAGCATCATCACTGGTACATTTATTAAATAAAAAGACGAAGTGATTTTGTGATAAAAATGTTGTTTTCAATGAGAAAGGACATATGTGGGGCTTTTATAAGTCTCTCAATAATTTTGGATAGTACCGGTAATAATGCGATAGGTCTATAGTTGCAGGCATTCAATTTTTCACGACCCTTATGAAGAGGCTGTCGAATAGCTGTCGTTAGCCACTTTAGTGAGACCAGGACTTCCAACACATTTTTTGGGAGATTTAAGAAAATTTTTATGGATAGTCACATCAGTCTTACAGGAGGATTTGCTATTGATACTATTTATTGTTTCGATCAGTTCAGATTTAACAACTAGTCTTATAAAGAATGAATTCGATACCTTTTTTTAAATTGGGGAGATAGGAAATGGGAACTTGTTGTAACCAAAATAATTGATGTTATATTTTTACTCACATTAACGAAGTATTCATTTAGATTTTCACAATGTAATTAAATGCCTTTGAAGACGTAAATGATATATTTTAGGATTCGCAGAAACAAGAACAGGTGAAACGTGAGATCCAGTAAACTTTTATAAAACGAATATTTTTAAGAATTTATGCGCCTATAAGTTGTTCCAGCAGTTTATAGCGGCAGCTGAACAGTGGTTTTGGACGATAGTTCTGAGTTTTATTCTGAGGTTTACTGAATTTTAATACAGCAACTATTTTGGTTCCCTTCAAAGCTTTTGGTAGGTTTCCAGATGTTTAAGATGCATGAATAGAAAGCAGCCAACTATTTTCTTGTCCTTTGGCCGTATTGCAGTAAATTGTATTTTGTATTCTGTTAAAACCAGGCGCCTTTCCTATTTTCATGTCTTTATCTTCCCAGCTATTTTAAAAGAGTTCTCGAAAATAGTGGTAAATAGCTTTGGTTACATGGGATCCCCTTGTTTGATATCATTATTTACCGTGATGCTATACAATTTTACTATGTTTGTGCATGTTGTCGATAATATTGCTGTACAAGGAATAAATTCTGTATTCTTTAAAAGGTATTAACATATTACACATTTTCACCGTATCAAAAGACTTATTAAAATTTTAAATAATTAGCACCAGTAGACTGTTACAATCGGCTATTTTCTCTGTTAATACGTTTGCATTGCAGACAAACTTTTGTCCCACATGATGAACGGAAAGTGCTTGCTCTCTTGATTGATAGGAATACAGTTTGACTTCTAATATTGATGTTAATATTCGAGTATAGATTTTATGGATGTGCTTAAGTAGGCTGATTAATCTATAGTTCTGAAGGTTGGTGACTTTGTCAAGTCCTTCAATTCATTTAAGTTTTAAGGCTTCCATTGCTATCAATCGCCTAATAATTTTTGTGTGTAACTCGTTCTATACAAATTCTATCTAATCAGCCAAGAACATCCATCTGTGGACGTGGACCTTTGCCTCTTTCCAAGCGTTGATAGCGACGTGGCTTTTTGATTCTTCGATCCTTCCCATCATTGCGCCAAGCATTAGATTGTTCACCCATAGACAGGGAACGTGAGCTGGGTTTAAAACCGTCATGAGACAGGTTAGTTTTACCCTACTGATGACTCGTCGTTGTGATAGTAATCCTACTCAGTATAAGAGGAATTGCAGATTCGAACATATGATTGACGCACTTACTCGAGCGGGTAATGGTGCGAAGTTACCATCCGTGGTATTATGCCTGAACGTCTCAAGGTCGTATTTTTTCTAGTCAAAGATGGCATTGATATCTCTTGGAGTTCCGAGAGTCGAAAGGCTCAAAACAATATGCAATATGACTTTAGTAGGCAATCATAGTTTGCTATTCCATTGAGATTATCGGTTTACGTTAGGATTGATCCTTGCCAGTAGGCCAGATCTTTAGAGCGAACATGGGTACTCTTTTCGATGTTGGAACTCGGAAATGTCTGTAGACGACTTATGTATCTGGCAGGGTGTTAAAACATTCTTCCATCCTTCCCTGTCGAATGTCTGTCTTCCTCCATTTCCTCAGGTACTCCAATCTCCCTTAAACCGTCCTGTACGTCGACCAGATATCTGAGTTTAGGTCACCCCCCCTTCTTCTTCTTCTTCCGACCGGCCTATTAATCATGGTCATTTTAGCAGAATCACTTTCATACATCTGCTTAACGTGACCCACCCATCTTAGGCGGTTTATTTTGATGGTTTACACGATATCTGCTTCACCAAAAAGTTTGGTGATGTTTATATAGAGTTTGAAATTATATTGCCTTCTCCACAGACCTGTTCATTAACTCCGCCATATATGGTCCTCTCTACTTTTCATATACCTCATAAGTACCTATAAGTACCTCATAAGCCAAAATTCAAAATTTCATGTTATAGGTTTTGAAGATTAGGCTCGAAAAAATGGAAATTCCGCTTACAACCGGTCAAAGAAAGTTTTACATTTTATTGGCCTCATGAGAATCATAAAAAATGGCAATTATCGCGTAACGTTTATTTATTTAACGTCTCTATAAAAACTGACTTATTTGCAACAAAATAAAAAAAAATGTCTACGAAATCAGCTCTCTTTACCTTTAAAACACATTTTCATTTTTGTCAATAAGACATTCTTATCAAAACATATCGAATTTTTAGCCTTGAGTTGCTACAAATTTTATTTAAAATTGATTTCGCGCGCGCGTGACATTCACAATCGCTGTTTGCTTCAAGCGTTGTTTCTGAGGAAAACGGTTCATTCTACACAAAAAAGTGGTACTTAAACATTTTTGTTCAAAATTATCTCAGCTACATTTTTTTAGTAGAAATATTGTTTTCTACGGCATACAGATTCTTGGTAAAATCGTTTTTTTTTTTTCGTTTCCTCCCCGTTTTCTTTCGTGGCGTTTTAGGGAAATGCCGGGGGGTAAAAGTGTTAAAAGTGGTAAACTTTTTTGCATTTTTTTGGGATTCCAAGATTAACCTCCTCAGCAAAATTCAGCTTCTTCGTATGATTTTTAGAGGTTCAGAGCCATTTTCGTCTCTGATTACTGGATTATTAAGTTTCCAACGCTAACAATCCACAGAGACCACGTAACACAATTATAAAGTAAATTTCTTTAAAGTTTTTAATGTTGGCGGGTAAATGTCCCTTCTGTTTATTGAACACGTTGATTGGTCGATTATTTTTTTTTTTTTAAACAAAACAAAAGGTTTCCAGCTGATTAAAAATTATAGATTACAGTTTGATTATCGTATAGATATTTTAGGTTATAAAACTGGCAAAAGTATACTGTTGTGGATGAAATTAAATTTTGGCCACGTTTTCTCCAGTTTCCAGTGCTATATAAAAAGGAATCTGTGAGTTGGATATTTACAAATTTATGTGAGTTAATGTCAATGTACACAAACTCTGGTTAATATTTATAGTACAATCAATATTTCATCTGTATTAATGTAAATATTTGAAATAGAACAAAAGATAATTTATAGACTGCATATGGATGTAAGATTCGAGAGGAAAAGTAGGTATTGTGTTAGTGAATAATATAGAAATAATTTTATATTACGAATATGTATTAGTTTTTCTTTTTGTAAGTAGCTATTTTACCATAATTTAATTCTAACTACATTTAGATATGTATTTAGTTTAAAATACAATTATGTTCTATAATATTCTGGTATTGTATTTGTTTATCTTTTATCTTTTCTCCTCCATCTTAATTGTTTGAATGTGTTTCTTGTATGCATTTTTTCAAGGCTGCCATAGCTCTGCTGTTACATTGATTGTAGCTCGAAGGGTTTTACAGTATTGATGCTACACAATTGTTGTATTGCTCCTGTAGTGATCTTCTCTAAGTTAATTTTACATATTCTAATGTAGGTACAGCATACAATTTATGGATTGAATGTTCCGTATTTCCAAAATTTATTATCATACCGATTATATTTTTAATTATAACTAGCTTTCTATTGTTGCAGTCTATTACATCCATAACAATTGAGAAACATGTATTGACCTACCCTGTATTTAATAGAATTTACCCAAATTAGGCTTTAAGTTTGTTCCCTTTTTTACCCTTTATTCTGGGTCAGCATATTGTGATACTGTTGTGGTTAACCAGTGTAGTTGTCCTTCCAAATTTGTTCGTCTAAGCCCCTTGTCTAATACTTGACCAATACAGTATTTTATATGACATGGACTTCACATGGTTGTAGAAATGTATTTTAGACTCATATTATTTAGTCTTTGGCTGCTTTGTAAGTATAAAACCATGTATTCATGAAGTGCTTGTTATTGTAATATTGCACAATTTAAGTTAAGAGCTACAATGCTAAGTTAATTGTTGTCACTATTCTTTATATTGTCATTCTTTACCCTTAGACAAATTTTATTAATAATCATTGCTATCATCTAGCTTTGAGGGCTCACTACCCCTGTTTCCATCACTGTCTGTCATGCGGGCTTTTCATACCAAATTTTATTCCACATATTGCCATTATATGTATATTTTTTCACTATGGGTATAGGAATCAGGGGTTTTAAGTCTGTGCCTAGTAAGACACATAACCACTGTCTTTTGAATATATACTGAATAACTTTTATAGTTTCATCCATCAAAATATGCAGTTCTGCTGTGTAAATATTATAAATAGAAGTGGACTCAATATTGATCCCTGTGGCAAACCATTTATACTGTTCTTGGTCAGTGGGAGTACATTTTGTGGGATCTGAATATAATTTTTTCTGGTTAACAACAAATTAACCTAAATTATTTAATACCCATTCTTAAATAGGCATAACATTATTTGCTGTCAGATAAGCATATTTGATATTGCATCGGTGACCATATGGGTCAATGCATCTATAGTACTATGACCTCTACCAAATCCATACTGTGTAGTGGCTAGGAGTAAAGAAGTAGCTGTTTGATAAAAAAACTTAATATTCTTTAGCCCTGTCAATTCTCCTTTTACCTTGTTGCAAATAATATTTTCTGGTGGTTGTTCCAGATGGGTTTCCTTCCCATGGTCCCTATATTTATAATGATACTTTCTATTTTCTTGTTTAAGTCCCTGCATTATTACTACAGTAATTGTCAGTTTTTTTGTAAACTGTAATAACACTTATGTCTTATGTGAACCACCAATGCTTTCACTAATAATTTGTCTACAGGTGTTGAACACTCATAATGATTTAGTTAATGAATATTCTTATAATTCATATTCATATATTGAATTTTATAAAAGTATCTCCTGCATAATATAATATTAAGTTATGATATTCATTGTTATTGATATCTTAATATATTTCATATTTTGTGTTTTTATATTTAAGGTACTTTGTAAATGATTTGGCAATAACAAACTAGATAAAATGTATAAAGATAAATCATACATTGCCTCCAAAATATGGACTTAAGTTAAGTTTAGATTATGTTTATCCAGAGAAGAGGAATCAGGACTATAGACCTAGTCTAAGAGTTATTTGGAATATATTACCCCTTATATTAAGGTAAGTTATAATTGTAATATGCTCATAGATAACATTACTTGCTATCTGTTACTCCTCACTGTGTATACCTTTGAGGCATTTCTTTTCAAATAAAGTCGAATATAGAGGCATGCAGATGTAAAACCTTCTGATTACACTGTCAGTTGAACACTGAAAGCCACTTTTTTTCACCTTTTGTGAGCAGTAATGTGAAAATGTCCGAAGTCTACCTCTTGTTCCAGAAGATGGGCAGAGCTGTCACCCAGCTTCGGTTATGCAAAATTCATCATTTGTGCCATCACAATCGGCGCCAATGCCATATTCCTACGGGAAAGTGGTCAACATTCGACATATTAACCTTTAGAAACCAAACATAAATAAAGGATTAATCAAAAACTGGTATTTTAAATAAAACTGTAGTTTCTTGGGGTACTTGATTTAAGAGGTTAAAAAAGCTGCATTTAAAGAATAAGTTTATGATTTTTAGTTTCATGTTCTTTTGACCAAAATAAAATATTTTGAAATAACTGAAACTGCACTACCAGAGAGGTAGTTTAACTACATAGAGGGGAAGATTCGGCTATCCATTTTAATAGTAAAAGAAAAACAAAAAAACCATCTTAAAGGTGTATATTTTTAGTACTTATACATAGCACCTTGTCTTAAGATTTTAAGCCAGAAAAATTACATTAAACTGACAAACACTTGCAGTTCTTGCAGTCCCCTAAGTAGAGCAGTTATTGCAGTCCCCTGTATAGAAGAGAAAGGCAAAATAGCTGCAATGTCTTTTTTTTACTACTGAAATGTCTACTGTAGGAAACAAAAAACTGTTTGTGTTACGTTTACAACGTGAAAATTTAATCACGTATTCCTTATCCTTTGAAAACTATAAATTTCACCAACACAACATTTCCCACATCAATATTTTCATTCTTAGAGATGGGTTCCAAGTCTTGAATATCTTCTTCATCCTTTGACGAACACTCTTGTAAAAACAACTTCAGTGCTTGACCTCGCTTGATGTTGAAATAGATATCAGATCAGTATGGGAAACGTTATTAAATATGTTTTCTATTCCTAATACTATCCATGTAATTACTAAACTTCCATTTCTTCATATAATACTAAAAATCTAGTTTTATGACTGGACTGTTGAGATCTCTGATTGTATGTTGTTCGTACGATTGCTGCCGTGAAGAGCGGCAACGTTGTCAAGAAAATTGTCATTTAGTTTGCATGGCCGTATCCTTCGAACACTGCATCGCATGTCTGAAATACGTTATAGGATCCTACGAGTTTTCCTTGTCTCTCAAATTAAAAAGTTAAGGTTTCGTCCTTTCTATTTAGTTCGATTTCTTTATCATTCAAACCAGGTTTATTGTTTAATTTAATTGAAAGATAGAAAATCCAGGCAGGGTTTATTTTTTTACGTTAAATAACACATCGCTCAACTTCTGGACCCTTTTTACTCATCCAGGTTTATTGTATGTGACAATATTGAGTTTTATGGTTCTAGAATACATTGTTAATTCTTAGACTTTTTAACGAATGTTTTGCATAAGATCTTCATGATCGTTCAAGTAATCTTCATTGAGCATTTTGTTTGGTTCTGGAACAGAACCTTGTCTAATTTCGGACGTTAAAATCTCACTAACTTAATTACTAGATCTTCTGAATAGAGGTTCTCAATAATATCCTGAAGTTGGTCATAAAAAATTTCTCGTCGTTTTTGGTTTTCAATCTTCTGTACCTTGTAACGATAAATATTGTTACGTTTTTTCTGGGGGGTCAGGAATTAAGGTGAAATACGTAGTTTAACTAATTTTATTTAAAACACTCAAATACAAACAAAAACAGTAACTCCCTAGACAAATAACAAACGTCTCAATTAAATAAATACCGTACATCACTTTACAAGATAAACATTTCACTAATCGCATGTTGTCTCATCAAAGTGACGAAGCAGCTATTTTTATACACGAACAGATGTTCTAGATATCACCAGCGAAGTCATGAATGCCAAGTCAACGCTTTTAAAACGAAATTTCAAGAAAATATCGCGAATAAAACGCCAGGTCGAATGTTCGAGATATTACAGGACTGCAATTACAGTCACATAACAATATGAAGTGTATGAGTGTCGGTTCTTTAAAACCTGCTTCTTAAGGGCGAGCTGTAAATATATGTTCTTATATTCATAAACAAATCTTGTATGAACGTACATTCATTCAGTTATTTCTTCTAGTCTGTTTAATATTAAATTTGAATAAACACGAAACAAATAGTAACGCTAATTATTAGGTGCTCCTATTTATGTTCTTTGTATCTGCATTTAATGGTACTTGTTAAAATTGACATTTTTATTTTAGGTATATATTGTTCTATATAAAATCAAAGTGGAAAGGCCATAAGGTTGTTATGGATTACATTTTCCCACGAAAACCGGAACAAATTTATGGTAAGTTTGTATCAACTGTTTCATAATGCGACATACAGAGAAATATTCATTTTGTCTATCTATAAGTTCGAAATTCGATTGAAAATGAAATGTTGAAAGGGAACTGTTCAGTCACAAGAGGATTTAATGTAATAGATTATGAGAGCATCCGAACATGGACCATGTTGGATATAAAATGTTAACGAAAACCGAGAATGAAATGGTTGTATAGTGATTAAAGCACATGTTTTACAGACGTGGTCAAATCACGTTAAATACCGGCAACAATTCTTAATTTTTACTATACTATTTCTCTTCTATTTCACAGAATTTACATCTGGATTGTATCAATACTAATACCCTTTACATATTTGTGTTGCATAAGATTCTTGTACCAAGTAATCTTAGGTCTTACTTGCCTACTTCTTCCAGGAAATAGCAACTCAGCTATTCTTCGTATTAGTTGCCAAAAGATTGAGAAATTCTTCCTGTCTCAGGACTGGACCAGTACCCTTTGTCACTGGTATTAATTAAAATGAGTATTATAACAATATTTACGAATTGGATATATTATTATTATTATATGTGGATTTAAATTTTCAGGAGTTCCAATTGGTGGTATTGGTTGTGGCACCATAGGACGGGGTTACAAAGGACAGTTTTGTAGATTTCAGCTGAAACCAGGAATTTACGAATGGAACACAGTTGACGCCGATGACTTTCTTGTAGTCATTAAAGATGAAAAGGGTTTTACACTATTTGAGAGTTGGCTCTCTACATATGGGTAAAAATATGTCTATTATAAATTGTTAAAAAATTCTGACTGGTTTAGATTATTCAATTTCTGCTTCTAAATTACTGTAATATGATGCTGCCGTTTAATCAACTCCCTATCATCTAAATACGTTATATGACCATTTTTTTCTCGTACAACTAATCTTTTTCATTTGTTCTTTTTTATGTGTTTTGATGTTCGATAAGGTCTTATATTATTTCTATATCTTGTTAATTTATTTAATTACATCCCTAATTTCCTTTCATTTTCTTACTTATAACTTCTGTTCCCTAGTAATCCTCCTAAAATAAACTTCTAAAAAATTCTGATAATTTAAATTCTTAAATTTCTGCTTCCTTCCTATTAGGGTAAATGCAGCTGCATTTTAATAAACGGCTTATCACCTAAATACGTTATGTGGCCCTTTTTACAGAAAATTTACGTCGGTTAATAATCTAACCTAACCGAACAATGAGATGAAAACTAATGAATTATCCACATGGCATTTCATGTCATTCGGATAATTATTTACCAAATTACAGTGCTTGAAGTGATCCTACTTTTGATGATTTTTATAAAACAATATCGTATGTTGATTTATCACTGTTATTTGATGGGAAAAATACCGTCCAAACTGAGCAATTTCTCAAAAAGTGTTACCGGGACTCTGCTCCATCGATTGCAATACAACCATTAAACGATGGTTTGCTGAATTCAAATGCGGTCGTACTGGCACCAATGATGCTGAGCGCCCCGGAAATGAGATATTTGGGGTATGGATAACCGCAAAGTGAAGTTGCAAGAGATAGCTGACAGTGTAAAGTTATCAAATATTTTCACACAATTATACATGAACATTTGGGTATAACAAAAGCAGTTTTCCAAATTGGTGTCGGGCAAATATATATATATATATATATATATATATATATATATATATATATATATATATATATATATATATATATATATATGTTAAACCTAAAGCTAAGAATAATACTGGAGAGGTCTCCATGTCGAAGGTAACCGTGTAACAAATACAAATGAGGAAGGATGTAACAAAACAAATAAATTAAAGCTGGCTAGCTGAATGTGCCGGAGAGTGACTACTTAACACTCAAAAGAGGATTCGGCAAATTTGCATGCCCTACAGAGACCGTAGAATAAAAAAATGAATGACAAGGTAATAAACAATCTATAGGTATATAACTGAGGTAAATAAAAATGATTATAGAAGTTGCTCCAAAATGTGAGTGGGCGCCAGGAAAGTATTAACATAAACTTTCCAAGGTATCTTGTAAAGCTATTTGCTGAAATACAAAAAAAAAAAGGATACAGGTATGAATTGAAATATTTAGTTTTCACCAAAAATTTAATCCCTATCCAATATATACAATCTAAATTAACCCTAAAATACCCACCACCAATTATGTACAGTCAACTTAGTTAATTATCTACAAAAAAATAAATGCCCTAGTTGTACGCAACTGATCCTTGATGATCTAAATTTACCAATAATAAGATATAGAAAAAATTGTAATGATTGACCTAAAAAGGTAATTACTTGCCTCACAGATGCAACTCTGTACTTTGGCTTTCAATCGAAGGTTGTAATAAAGTAATGAGGACAATATCTTGAAGGGATAAATGTCCAAAGGTTTGAAAATATAATAATAATAAAATCTTAATAAATAACTCTCTGATTAGATGTGTACACATAAAATCGCACAAACTGAGTTAAATGGGAGGATTTAAAACCTCGACCTGGACGTGACAATTTTACTGCTTATATATATTATAATTATTTAGAAAAAATGACGGGTCTTTATTATTAAATGAAACAGTATGATTTAAGATTGGAAACAAAATATTATAAATAAAATTATTAACAATTAATGAATAAAAAAAATATAAAAAAAATGAACAATGTTCCACTCTCTAAATAAGGGAGGTCTTTCGGGCTGGTATCCTGAAGTGGTCCGAGAGTAGTCTGAGAGAGCTCTGGACCTCTGATGGAACAGACGGGCAAATGGGCAAATTCAAAAACGCAAATTCTTTTTCTCCTTGTAAAAAAAATCCGCAAAAATAAATGAGAAAAAAAAAATAATCCTCGATCCTGGATTTAACTTCTTGGGGTAGGCTAAAAAGAACAATTGTGTTACAGTTCCTCCTTACGCTTAATAAAAAGAAGGGAAAAATACAAGGTTTATTAACAAATGAAATAACTTGAAAAATATTACAAAAAGTTGCTGGGAAGCTTGTATCAAAGAAAAAGCTGTAATGATTTTGTAGATAATGTGACCTTCGCATGGTCTGACAATATTTGAGGTAAAATAAATTGATCAAATAGATAATTTTTAACGAAAACTTGCTACGGAAATATTTTTGAATGTAAAAGAACGATATGAGGCAGAATATTTTTACAGATAGACTTAATAGATAATAGATAGTTTTAAAAATGGATACCTAATTTTATGTTTTTAAGGCCGGGAAGTAAAATAGAAAATTGATATGATTTTATAACATTACTATATCTAAATCCAGAATGTTTCTTAATGAAATAATGTGATAAATGGCAGATACATATATCCCTAACGAAGGGAAAAATGACGATATTATAGAAGTTAAAATGGCTGATGGTTTTTACACTGTTATTTATAATTGAATCAACTTACCGACTAGAAGTGGCTTATAAATCAACGGGTATACACTACGAAACAACTAAAACTGTATATATTCTTCCTTCCCAACGAAATTAATATTCTTTAAAACAAATTTAGCCTTCTTCTGTCGCCTACCCCTTTTTTTTTGTTAAACGATGTTGTCTACCAAAAGGTTAAAACCAGAATGAGCTCTAATTGCTAGCCGGATGATCATGTTACCCTACATCATCGTAGGTGTCGCTGTTTAAGCCAACTTAGAAATTCAAAATTCAGAAAAGCATTAAGAGGATTGGGATTTTAAAATTGTATTTAAAAATGTTTACGGATTATTAAAGTAACGGACTCGTTACAACCGGATCTCTTTTATCGAGACAATTTGACCTTTTTTCAATTTAAATGGCTTGTCGGATAATTCTTGGTTTATAGAAGCGGATGAGGACTGTGGTTCTGGAGTTTTCAAAAGCAATTTTGTGACCTGTATGAAGATGGTGTTGACCTAGAGCTGAAATTGAATCGGAATTGCGAGCAGAAATGGAATGTTCATAAATCCTATCTTGGATTCTACGATTTGTTTAGTCTATATAAGATCGATGAAAGTTTTGTTGGGGGGTAAATATTGTTTTTATTCCTCTTGCTTTAAGAATTTTGTAGATTTTGTCAGTGACACCTTTGATGCAAGAAAGAAAAGCTTTCATATGATAAGGGTCTGAGTCTTTGGGCTGAGATTGAGTGGGATATTGATGTCTGTGGATGCTCCTATTGAAGTGATTTTCGCGGTTACCGTTTTGGATGAGGGCTTGTTTTAAATTAGAGAGCTCAGCGGGTCTACTTGCATCATTGCAATGTTTTCTACCCTTTTCTATTTTGTCTCGTAGATGTTGGTAACTTAGTCTGTATTCAGTTATTTTACTTTTTATTTATTTTTCCTCCCTTTATTATTAGGAAAATAAAAAAATTTCGCTGTTTTAAAAAATTGTTATCAAAAAGAGAAGATTTAGAATTATTAATATGGTGTTTTTGTTTTTCTTTTTAAAAGAAAGCATTCTTACTACTAAAAGTTTCCAAAACATATCTCCTAAACGAATATTTTTCAGGAAAAGGAGTTTATCTTCTTGTGTTAGTATAATTCCCGAATATAAATTAAATATACTGGCTTATACCCCAGATCATGGACAGAGTATGACCTCTCTGAATATGGTGGTATTAAACTTATATGTAGGCAGATTAGTCCTGTTATTCCACATAACTATAAGGTAAGTGAGCATAAAATACGACAGACTTAATTGACAATGCGTGAAGTTAATTGTGAAAATGAACTTAAGCGCGACTTTGTACGTGAGCGTGTTTTAGGACTTTACACTCCTATTTTTATAAGTACGAGTGTCTATAAGTGTATTTGTCCATGAATTAGTGTGTTTCTGTGTATTTATGCGTGTATATATACACACGAGGTTTGGCAATTAAGTTTCGAGACTGCCGGTATATCAGCATTATTTCGCAATTTTTTATATTTATTCATTTTTGTTCTTCAATATACTCTCATTTCACATCATTAAACAGCGTTATGCGAACAGGCTGTTGAGTATTCGGCCGATTTTTGTTTAACATCCTCGAACGACTCAGTGAGTTTCTTTCAAGCAGGTAGCTGGAAGTAACAGGCTGCTAAATCTGGCGAATAGAGCGGGTGCTACATGACTGTAATCTGGTTTTGGGCCAAACAGTCCTTGAAAGCCGGAAATTGTCGTAATGGAGGATCTAGACTTTCCTTTTGGGAATGTTTTCTTGTTGGTTTCATAAAAGCTCAATAATAACTCATCCAATACTGGCACATAATGAGCTGTGAATTAATAATACTTTGTATCCCCATAAACAACATAAATATACCTTCGAGAGCATTAGAGGACAAAAATCAACCATAGATACTTGGATCTCTCCGCAAGATCAACCAGGAAACATAATAAGGAATCCAATTGATTACATAATGGTAATGTACATGGTACATAATTCCGTAATGGATGCCTATCAGTTAAAAGTTACCCCAGTGCTGACATATCGTTAGATTATGTTCCTGTTATTATTGTAAATTTAGGTTTAGATTAAAAAGGTTACAAAAAAAAAATAAAAACAGAAAATGTGATATTAGAAGACTAAAAGATAGAGCTGAGCATTCACGTTCCGACTTGCGGTCCCACTTAGTAGGACTACTAGTTGGATATTCGTCTCCACTCAGGATCCGACTTGCTATCCAACTAGCGGTCCAACTTTAGTTCTAGTTTGTTTTCACGATGGTGTACATCGCTTAACCCCAAGATGTATCGAGAAACACTACGCAAAATATAATTAGGAGGAGGAAAATGGCAGCATTGTGCTTGTTATCATTATCATTTGAAAAAAAAGAAGAAAAAAATGTTGGATGAAGAAATTATTTGTTTATCGTGTGAACTATTGTGACACGAAATTGCTCAATGTCATTGATGAGGATAATTACGAAAACTACCTCACAATGGACAACTTCACTTTTTCGCTTCTGTTGCTGGAAAAAGTCCAAAAAAGATGCCGTCATGCGTGAATGTGTCAGTACTGAACAACGCCTTGTAGCAACTTTACGCTTTCTGGCGTAAAGAAATTAAAAATTTCATAGAAATCTCATACGTAACAGGTGCCGAAGGTCAACTGACTGAGGAAATTTTCGATCCTACCTGTGATCCGACTTCCAACTTCACCATTCACGCTCACACTTCGTCGCCAGTCGGAAGTCGGATCTTCAAGTCGTCCCTCTAGATGTTCCGACTCGTACACCATTAGTCCAACTAATCCAACCACACCCAATCACGGTCCGATTTCAGATCCAACTGCGGCAGTTGGACCACTAGTCGGACTAAAAATCGGAACGTGAATGGCCTGTTTAAGGAAAGAAAAGAGACAGTCGCATGGATTTATTTCAGAGACGCTAAGTAACATGAAGCAAACAGATAATCCAGAAGAATAACTCCAGAATATATGTGAGTTTAACAAGATCAGAGAAGAACATCTTAGATGTTCCGACTCGTACCACTAGTTGTCCAACTAATCCAACCACCCCAATCACGGTCCGATTTCAGATCCAACTGCGGAAGTTGGACCAGTAGTCGGACTAAAAATCGGAACGTGAATGGCCTGTTTAAGGAAAGAAAAGAGACAGTCGCACGGATTTTTTCAGAGACGCTAAGTAACATGAAGCAAACAGATAATCCAGAAGAATCACTCCAGAATATATGTGAAACGTTTAACAAGATCAGAGAAGAACATCCAATAGAAAATAAAGAGAAGAGGAAAACTTGGATGCAGTGGCGCACCTAGAATTTTCCCCTTGGGGAGGGGGGGGTGAGGTATGTGGATGATGCACGAAAGTATTTTTTTTACCCATTTACAAATCATGGAAGAAAGAAGAAAATCAAAGAACAAAAAATATTCACAGACAAATAAGAACCGAAACACAGGGTGAAGAGATAGAGTTGTTGGAACAAAAACACGATACATGTAATATGCATGTATTTATTTCGTAAGTTAGAATATATGGTTTATACGGACTTGAATTTTTGAAACGTGCTTGTTGCCTGTTCAGTAGACAGCTGATTTCTAAGGACGGATCTGCATTTTGGATGATCCAACATCCAAGATATTTGAATCGTTGTGTTCTTTTTAGTGTTTGTTCTAGCACTGGCGTTCCGAAAACCAAACTGTGTACGGCTGATTTTTTTTCGCATAATCTATATATCCTCTCATGTATGATTTTTAGAAATAGAAAATAGAAATTTTAGAATTAAAGAACGTATTTAGTATTGCAAATTCTTCTTCCTCTACAAACCGTTTTAATCTTTCTCCCCTTTCATTTCTCTTCTCTAGACTAAAATCACCAATGAATTTACCGCTTTTCCTTTTACCAATTTTTCCATTTAAGCCACCCATAATAATAATTATATCTTCTTTTTTAATTTGTTTAAGTGAATTTATCAACAACTCATATTTTTGCTCAACTCTTCTTCTGGTTATCGCTGGTTGGGGGCATACACTTGTAAAGCATTTACTTTGGCCGGAGTAGTATTCAGTACTACGAAGAATGGGAAAAGAAAGAGAAGTGATGTATACAATTAAAAGGAGAAAGTTAGAATATCTCGGACACATAATGAGAAACGGCACTAAATACATTTTACTGAAAATAATCCTTCAATTCAAAGTATTCGGAAAGCAGGGAATTGGGATCAGAAGAATATCATGGTTAAAAACCTGATGAAAATGGCTCACCACGACAACAACTAATCTGTTTAAAGCATCATAATTATAGCCAGAATGATCGCCAAAAAAGAAGTATTCATCTATCATAGCATTTCCTATGTATGTTTTCCATCTGGTAGCAGGTCTTTCTCTCCGTCTTCTTCCCAGTTCAATATTCTTTTCTTCTACCTGCACTCTGGCAATATTTGTACATGCCCGTACCACTGCCAGGGGCTCTGTTTCAACTTTTTTGTAATTGACACAATTGAACAATATTTTAACACTTTCTATTTTAAGGATAGTGCTCTTACCTTGTGCTGATTTTGTTATGGACAGGTGGAAAATGTTTGCGATAGTGATAGAACTGTGACAATTGCTTTCACTTTCAAAAATGGAACAGGCAGTAAAGATGATAAAAAATGTAAGTGTTAATTTGTGTGCTTTTATATAACTATAAATTTTAATAGTAAAAATAAGGCAAATGGCACTATATCTAAGTCTATAAGTACTAGTACATAATATATGTCGGAGGCATATATGGACAACTATAGTTAAAGAAAGGAGATAGAACACCGATGCGAAAACTACAGGGAATAGGCGTAATATCATCAATAGAAGATTATATGGGAAGATACTGCGAGAAAAAGATAGAGCAAGCGGATAAAAGGCAAAATCGGTGAGGATTAGGCAGGAAGATCATGCATAGACCATATAAACACACCTGGAACCAACAGTTGGAAAAGAAAAAAGCAAAAACATTGAGATATACACTTGCATCTTGTGGACCTGAGAAAGGCGTATGACTCTGTACCAAGGTCAGAACTATGGGAGGCAATGTACAAATTAGAAATACAGACGGAATTCATAGAAGCTACAAAAGCTCTGTATAAAGAAAATAAAGTGTATTAAAATGGGAACAAAGAATCATAGGAGACTTCACCACAACAAAAGGGCTCCTGCAGGGTTGTTCCACATCTCCAACCCTATCAAAATGTACTTAGAGAAAAGCCTTGACATACATGGAAAGAAAATGTGAAGGACATGGGAGTACCGGTACGGAACGAATACCTATATACGTTAAGCTTTGCAGACGATCAAGTAGTGATTGCCACAAGACCAAGACGACCTCAGCTACATGATGAAGAAACTACAAGAAGAATATACCAAGGCTGGCCTAGATATTAACCTCGCGAAACAGAGTACCTATCTACAAGTGAAGAAGACATAGAAGATCTACAGATTGATGACAACGTAACAATCAAAGCAAAGGATAAATTCAAATACCTGGAGTTTATAATCACGAAAAAGGCAACAACAGAGGAAGAATTTACACAAAGATTAGGACAAACAAGAACAGCAATCCGACAACTTAACTCAGTATGGTGGGATAGACACCTAAATATGAAGACAAAAACGCAGATTTATAAAACATTAGTGCGAAGTATTATGACATATGGGGCTGAAAATTGGATTGTAAACAAGAAAAACAGCAGTAAGATAGTAGCAACAGAGATGGAATGTCTGCGAAGATACTGCAGAGTAACAAGAATGGATAGGAGAAGTTAATGACGAAATAAAGCAAAGAACATCAATAGAAACAGACATACTAACATATATAGAACAAAAAAGACTAAAGTGGTATGGACACGTAAGAAGAACTAGCGGACAGGCCGACAGAGGACGACCCCGAAAATCTGGAGGAACGAAGTAGACAACGCCATGAGTAAGAGAGGCCTAAACGATGGAGAATGGAGAGATGAACGGTTGAGCGAGGGAAGGCAGTGAATACTGTAGAATCCTAAATATATATATATAAATTATATATATAGATATATATATATATATATATATATACATAATATATAGTAGATTTTCTGAAGTAGATTATTTTGATACTGACTATAGTGTGAATAAGATGGTTCGTAGCATATAATCTATTTAAAGAGAATATTAAGATTATTTAAAGTTTACTTAATTATGTATTAAATGTATTGACGTTAACTAGTACCATTGTAAACTGGAACGAATTCATTATTTTATCTCCATTTTTAGAAAAAAACATAAAACAGAAATAGTAAATATTACTGTCCAATTTCCGAGGTACATCTGGTAAACCAATCGCATTTAGATACCAATAATAAAATATGTTAAGCTATGTCAGCAAAACAGAGTTACAACTCATAAACATCAGAACGTATGGAATAAGAAATGATTGATCGAATAAGAAATGAAATAGTTTTACACCTCGAATTAAAAAAGCACATAAATAACAAAAACAATAAAAATTTCGAAAAGTTATCCGAAATATTTCGGTCATGAGATGAGACATTCATGAGAGGGTATAACCTTCTACACCACATAATTCAGGACAAGATCTCTGGAAGAAGAGCCCCATGCCGAAGAGAGAAGTATCCTGGATCCGAAATCTCCGAGAGTGGTATCGAGAGACCATCCGCTAATCTGTTTCGAGTTGCCGAGAAATAAACTTATTATTGCTAATAATGATCGCGAACGTTCGATAGATTCTGAAAGGTTCATAGCTACTTAAAGAAGAAGAAGCAATGTTGTCAATGAAGTCACTTTGACTACCGGTATGACTGTCATTTATGCGTACGGTAAATTCGTTGGATGATATGGGCCAAGATAAGTTTTTATCCCTAAAGTACTTTATATGTGTCATGGTACTCTCCATAGTAGTACAGTAATATTTGACCCGAATTGAATTGTTGTCAAGAACATTTTTTTTTAACTGGAACCACAGGAGATCAGCAGTAAGGAGGTAACGTGTAAACAAAATTTCTCATTTAACATGCACATTTATCATTTAAGTTGTGGTTCTTAGTGTGTAATGTTCTTCAAGGTATAAATAGTTTCATTACTCCATTAAAAATTATTGAATAATCTCTACATTATTGATAATATGCGTTATACTATACAGTAAGGCTATCTTTCAGACAGACGACAATTTGTCGTTTTCGTGGCAGTGTCGTGTTTTGAAAAAAAGTTTGGCTTCTTTCACACGGACGACATTTCTAAGGTACGGAGGACCAGATCTGACCAAACAACTACTAAAACTAATAAAAAAATAATGGAACAAACAGAATTCCTCAAGAATGGAGATCAAGCATCCTAATTCCTCTCTTCAAAAAGGGAGACAAATTGGACCCGGAAAATTACAGAGAATTAATTTACTAAACACAACACTCAAATTACCAACCAAAGTGATAACAAATAAATTTAATGAAATGATAACACTAGCAGAAGAACAACCGAGGTTTTAAGGTCGGGAAGATCATGCACCGACGCTATATTTATAATGAGGCAAGTGCAAGAGAAGTCATTAGAATACAACAAACCGCATACCTATGTTTCGTGGACCTTAAAAAAGGCATTTGACCGGGTCAACTTAAAAGACGTTATCCACGTAGTTCCTCTATTGTTCAACCTGATTATGGATGAAATAATAAAAAAAAGTAAGAACTAAAAAAGATACCAAATGAAGAAAAACAACTTAAAATAATCTGCTATGCAGAAGACGCAATACTACTCTCTCAAAGTGAAGATGATTTACAACGTATGCTGCACCAATTTAATATAACCGCCAGAAAATTTAACATGTTAATTTTCCCCAACAAAGACAAAATGCATGGTTATAACAGCTAGAAATTTACTAAGATGTAAATTGGAGCTGGAAGGTCAGATCTTAGAACAAGTGATGGAGTTTTTAATAGTCTAGGCATCACATTATCTAGCTACGGGAAAAGCTTGAAACCGAAGATGGAAGATCAAGTGAATAGAGCAAACAGATCCGCAGGCTGCCTAAACGAAACAATATGGAGAAATAAAAATATCGGGAAAGAACGAAAGGCAGAATTTACAAAAACAGTCATCAGACCAATAATGACATACGCAGCAGAAACAAGACCTACACAGAGAGGACAAAAAGGATGTTAGAAACAGCAGAGGATGAAAACACTTAGAAACATTGATGGTAAGACACTATGGGGCAGAGCTAGAAGTACAGATATACGACATAGATGCCCAGGTGTGAGAACATCAAAAACTGGGTAAAAAATAGAAGAGTAGAATAGAACAAATAGAGTAGTAAAGACGCGCAAGAGACGGTTCCCCAATAGAAGACGGTAGGAATCAGTAGGAAGACCACGCAAACGATGGAATGACAACTTACTGGAGGCACATTGAAAAACAGACAGTCATGTCTATATAAAAGAAGAAGAAGAAGAGAAGATTTTTTTTAAATTTAAACAGTTAACAAATATTTTAAATCTAAATTCACTACCACTGTTTAGAATAAATCGCGATTTTTCGCCTACACACGACAAGTGTAGAAAACTAGACTGGACTTGCTTGTACCACTGCAGTCGTATCACGACCACAGCACATCGTGTCGTCGCAGTGATCCCGCCGGGGGTACTACGACAGTCGTGTACGACTAACGATTTTAGTTTACATTTAATCAATGAGTTAACTGCTATACACGACATTGTTGCCGTACACGACTACGACAAAATCTCGTCCGTCTGAAAGAAGCCTAACCCTGTTGGGATTCCAATTTGGGCAATAACTGTGTCTGCGTTTATGGTTAATTTTTTTTATAGTTAATAAATCATATAAACATCTACATTTTTTTTTTTGTTAGAAATATCTATTGTTTTAGCTGCTTGTAGTTCCAAAATATTATTCATATGAATAATACAGAGGGTGTGATCCTTTACCACATGATAGATAAAATGCCTTGTGCCTATGCCCTCGCAGCAGGAAAACCACCAAGGATGTATCGATATCGAAATGTTTATATTTTGATCCTAACATCCAACGGATTTGATGATTTATGGTTTCCTTTGCATGAAAATGGAGAGTTCGGATAAACCAAAGAAAGTCCACTTACGGTAGTAAGAATTTATGGGTACTAAAGTGAGTATTAGCAAAATTATCCAAACGTATACTTGCAAGATAATACTAAGAAAATAAACCAGTGCATGAGTGCAGTGTTAGAAAACCAACCGAATGCAATGTGGAAATCTCTAAAAACTAATATAGACTTCGCCTCACAGATAATCTTTATAAGAATGGGATAACGTTGGATAACTGAGGGAAATTATAAATTTGATATAAAATAAAGACTGACCGAAGAAAGTGCCTCATAAGTATAAAAAAAAACAATTATTCTACAAATATTTTCATTCATGGAACATTACAATTGTCACATAAAGTAGGATTAGTGTGGCCGATTATATGCCAATGTGTAAGTCGGGTATGTCCTAGACGAAGTCAAGTAATCAACTATTCGATGGGCTCTGTTGAATTTGATCTTTCCACGGTTTTACATATATTTTCACTTCGCGAAATTTTGAAGTTGAACTGCTCTCCCACTGGTTTTGCCACAAATTTTCAACCTTCCACTTTAACAAATGATTTTAACACATTAGCACACTACATTTCTCACCTTCACTCGTTCTTGTTTGTATATTCAATGCGGGCCGATTCTTCGTTCTCATTGAAATCAATGTGTGAAAGGAACCCACTAGAAATTGTACAGTATGGTTGCTGTTTTGTCATGGTAGCTATAGGAAAATGTCACACTGAGAGTGCAGTATGGGTAAGATACGGCAATGCTTTTTCTTATGGAGAATAAACGCGCAGGGTTGTCGGTTTTCTCCAGCTGTTGATTGCTCATATGTCTCACAGAGACCGGCTTGGATAAAATGCATCTGCCGGCAGTTACGACAGTAAAATATTTTATATCATGTATACGTATACAGTAGAATAAAAAGGCATTGATGAGTTATTAGACAACGAAAATTATAGATTTTGCATATAATAACGTCAACATGAGATATACAATTGAATCATATTCATAAGAGTAACATTTGAACACCTCTTTACCAAGAACAACATCCAATAACTGTAGTTTTAATGTTTTACATAAAATAGAAAAAACCTACATAATTTCTAGGAAAAGAATCTTGGAACTTGGAAATGATATTATATATACTATTCCAAATTTCCAATCTTTCATAGAAATTAGATTTTTCTATTGTATGTAAAATATTAAAAATATAGTTATGTTGTTTCTATAATAGGTCTTCATTTCTTTTGTAAAACTTCTGCCTACAAATTACCATCATTAACATAATCACCTAAATATGGCCATAAACTTGTTTGTCATAATTAGTATTTGATAAACTCCAAGCTTGTCCCTATTTCACCTCAGCCTACTCATCCTAAAGGATGGGGTAGGGGGTGAAAGTGCTTTTTGGAAAAACGAAACTACACTTCAAAATTTAGTCCGAGTTTCAACAGAGAGCATGAAGTCCCATAAGATTTAAATCCGGTGAATTATTAAACGGTTGCGCTAAACTCGTAGTGTTAAATGTGTTGTGTTTTTTACAAAATACGGAACAACTTAATGTAAGTGCTGCTGTAAGACGTACTTTGTATGTTATGGACTGGTGTTAGCGCGAAGAGAAGCATTTACAATTTCAAAGAAGAAAAAGAACAGAGTGGAACGTTGAAATCGCCAAAAAAAAACGTAAAAAACGAGTGTGTCAATCAAATTCTAGAATATTCACATATGACGAGGGTGTAAGAAGTCTTCTACCAGGAGAATTGTTCATTGTGAATTTTTCATGAAAAATTTGCCAAGCCATTATTAAAGCATATACATAAACTTCATACAAGGTAATGAGAATATACAGCCGTTGTCTCCTTTCTTCTGCTTTATACAGACTATCACGATGAAATGGATGCCGCATATTTTGAGTCGTGGATTAAGGAGACATTAATATCATAATTTGCCAAATAATGGTCGCAGGAATGTCATTTCAATCTAACTAAATTCCTGGAATAAAGCTGCAATCAAGGAATGGCTAGTGGAAAAAAGACATTTTTTTTCGAGGAGCTGTTATTTGAACCCGAGCTATTAGAAGCAGCAGCGTGCTTTTAAAGGATCAATACGATAAGTATCATCTTGATGAGTATAGCTTCACAACATAATGTTTATATTTTAAAGGCTTCCTCCATATCACTGCGAATTGAATCCTATAGAAATGGTGTGGAACCAAGTTAAGCGATATGTAGGTACCCATAATACCACTTTTAAAAACGACGAGGATACGCCAGTTGATCGACGACGGTTTCGCACGCGTCACGGAGCAAAATTGGCGCCAATTATGTCACTCATGTTGTATGAGAAAACGAAACTGATGATGTGGGACTTGCGGACAACCTGCAAGATGACGTAGACCAATTGATAATACACGCGAACACAGGGGAGAGTAGCGAAAGCGAATCCGACATCTCGGATGTAGAGGACGACTTTTAGTATAATTAATTGAATATCTGTGAATAACCTCGATTAGTTTACACTGTAAAAACCAATAAAATGCCATTTACCAGTCCAATCAGAGTATGAGGCTTTTCGGATATTGGGGCTGGGTGCACCGAAATCGAGTTCCCGGAGGTTCCACCCATGTATATTTATAGCTATCAAAGAAATGTAATTTAAAATATATTTGTTAGTTTAATAAAGTATAAATATAATATAATGTTAAATAACTTACACTATAAACCTTATACCTGCTCATACTGGTCAAGTGTGGGACAAGGAAAACACATTATCCCATATGGAATAACAACAAGGTTTCGCTGAAAACTACCAAGCTGTTGCTATGCCAAGGAACTAGGTAAACTTATGTTGTGTGTAAAAAATGCGCGAGACTGCATTATGTTTTAACCAAGGACAAAAACTGCACTTCAGATTTTCACAAAAAAAAATTTCATAGTATGTGTTAAATTTCGTCAGTGATTCAAGTGCGCAACTTGTTTTTTAATAACATCGCCGGGATTAAAAAATGTGTAAAGCTTTTTCGATATTCCCGTTCCTGATACATTTTTCTACATATCTTACAAAAGAAAAAGTTTTTCTTAGATATTGGGCTGGTGGCACGGAAATAGAATTACCGTGGGGTTCCACCCAGTATATTTATCGCTATCAAGAAATGTAATTTAAAATACATTTGTTTAGTGTAATAAAGTATACAGTTTTCTAATAAAATTCTCGCTAAAAACTTAAGGTCTTTTTATTCAAATTCATGCCTCTTATTTGGCTACTTGAAGGGCAATTATTTTATCAATATATTATTTTACAATAAATAACAGAGCCCGGCGTAGAGATCTGGGTACAGTTCTGTGACTACCACTGGACCTGTTTGTATCGCCAAGCACAAAGCGTGAAATCCGGCAATTGTGCATTCCTATATTAGCCGTACTGCACTCTCGGTGTGACATTTTCTCTATAGTTCTTTTTTAATTAGGAGAGTAATTGGATGTGTTGTGTAAAGCTGGTTAATGGTATTGATGGAACTGGAGGAATCGGTAATTATAAGAGCTTTGATATACTACCGCGGAGTTAATATGAGTGAGAGCTTGGTAGATAGCATATAGCATCCGCCGGTATGTATGCAGCTTAAGGATGGTAATTTATTACTCAAGTGTAATATTTAAAGTAAAGACAGCTGCCCCACACTTCTAGTAGATGTTTTAGAGGCATCTGTGTATAAGTGATAGAAGTTAAAAAATTTTGTGAGTCTTTTTGGTGAAGGTATGTTTTATTAAGGAGTAGGGAGTATCGTCTATTCTAACGATATTTACTGGATGTGTCCGGATTGAGTAATGCTATTGTCCAAGGAGGAGGAATTCTTATGAAGGTACTTGGTCTCGAAATTTGTAAAGCCATGAAGAGTTGCCTCAACTCTTTCGTAGAATGGTGGTTTCACCTTCCTGTCTTTCAGTAATATAAGTTTTTAAAAACGATCAGTGAATATGTTGTATTGTAATAAATTGAATGTTTATTTTTGTTTTTAATTATAATGTTAAGCTCCTAGGATAAGTCAACTCAACGTATCGCGTCTCGAGTTCTTCATCCTCGTATTTGAGTTTTCTGAATGTTTCCTCAGTTTCTTTTTTAACTTTGTACCTTTCAATTTTAGTAAACGCCCGGATGTACATCAGAATGGATGTTGATAAGAGTTGTATATGTGCTTAAGTGTTAGAGGTATATTTATTTTGCTAACACTGATAACATATTTAGCTCTTGAATGTTTTCATATAACTCAACCTGTTTTTTTCGAAGGTTAATATTTTTTTTTCGGAATCGAATAACTCTTTAATTGGTTGCATTAGGCTTTCTAAAGACACTGTTGATGTTTTGTTTTTATTCTTTTTGTGGGTTGGCTTTGAAAATACATTTTCACTGGCTGATTTCTCAATGGAGGGGTGTTATTGCTTCATGATATAGTTTGGAGGATGATTTGAAGTATTTTCCCTCGTTGGATATACTAAATTCGTATGGTGTCTGGACAATATTTTTTTTTTCATTAAGAGAACTAGAATTATTGTGTAGGACTGGTAGATGAAGACTGTTTAGTAATCGCTTGTGTGGGATGATATGGTTGGTGAAGTGGATAGATTTGTTTTAGATAGTACTGATATTGCATTAACTGTAGTCGATGTAATCGTTGGTTGTAGATGATGTTTTTGAAGCTGACGTTGAGGTAGTTAATATATTTGTCGATGTATTCGTTGTTGAAGGTGTCATAGCAGTCGTTGATTGCTAAAGAAACTGTAGTAGATTCATTCTGTCTTGAAAATGTAGTAGAGTGAGACAGCTGTATCTGAGTTATTTACAGTTACTGAGCAACTACTTGAAATGTGGCCGTGTTGTTTGCATGGAAACATACATTGGTGTAGCAGTTAAAAAGATTCGATTGTTAATGTCATCATACGTTCTATAACAATTGAATCGGAAATTGGGATTGTGGATGGGGATATGTAAATATGTCGACGGAGAACTAAGTTACCGGTTTATATTCCGGATTGGTGGTTCCTATTCGCAAAAATGACATTGATACTCTGAGATATGCGCG
>NW_027312748.1:0-26257 GCF_040954645.1 Diabrotica undecimpunctata | reverse complement strand
CGCGCTATCTCAGAGTATTTACTATTCTTCCGTTTACAGAGATTCCATCACCCAGATCCGCTATCGCTTTCTGGAATATGGCTTCACTGTACACGTTAAACAGTAATGGTGACAGAACACAGCCCTGTCTTACTCCTCTCTTTATATCTATATTTTCGGACTTTTGTTCTTCTATCTTTATATGCGTAGGATTTGTCACAATATGCCTATCCAGAGCATAATGACCAATTGTGTTTGGATTTGTTTTCAGACGCTTGTTTCTTTATTGTTTACAAATCAGTCTGTAATACTGCGTCAGGTATACCTCCTAGTCTCCAATACTGAATCGATTGACTTGGCATCAATTCCTTGGGCCTGATACTAAAAAGAAAAAATTTTCTGGTCTAGATTTGTAACGATTTGTATCAAGGATTTGCTTTACGGTATTGCCTAGAGAGAGACTAAGGCTGGACTCAAAAGAGTTATACTGACTTCACCTCTTCCTAAGGGTTTATGATTACCAGTATCTAATCAATCCAGAAATAATATAATATCTCTTCCAACCTTCTGACTTCCATATTTCTACTGCATATTTTATAAATTAACATAAGCAGAATAAATGTAGAACAAGTCCAAGAATGTATTTACTCAGAAAAAGCTTTTAGAGCAGGTCAAAGTTTATTACATTAAAAACCAAAAAATATCTTTTATAGTAACTACGAACTAATTTAATGAATGTGTCGTACCTGTTCTAAGATACCAGCTACAGACATGGGCATATACCAGAAATAAGTTCAACAGAATAAAGAAAACTCAAGGAGCCTGGGAAGAACAAATGCTTCTTTTTTCTTTTTATATAGGCATGACTCTCTATGTTTTTCAATGTGCCTCCAGTAAGTCACCGTTCCATCTCTTTTGTAGTCTTGTAGTTTTGTACTGATGCCTAGATATTTAAACTCCATCACTTGTTCTATTATCTGTCCTTCCAGCTCCAATTTACAACTTAGTAAATTTGCTGTTATATCCATGCATTTTGTCTTTTTTTTGGATAAATCTTCTTCTTCAGTGCCTTATCCGGTCCGGATGTTGGCGATCATCCAGGCTATCATGGTTTTGTTGACTGCTCTGCGAAACAGCTCCGCTGAGGTCATCCCAAACCATTGTCGGAGATTTTTCAACCACGAGATACGACGGCGTCCCGGTCCTCTTCTGCCAAATACTTTACCCTGCATAACAAGTTGAAGAATTCGATATTTTTCTTCGTTCCGCATCACGTGGCCGAGGTACTCAAGCTTACGTTGTTTAATTAAATTAAGCACTTCTTTTTCTTTTGTCATGCGCTGTAGGACCTCAACGTTGGTGACATGGTCCACATAAGATATTTTTAGTATCCTTCTGTATATCCACATCTCGAAGGCTTCGATTCGTTTTTCAGTGGCTTGCGTCAGTGTCCAGGCTTCAACTCCATATAGTAATACTGGAAGAACGTAGCACCTCACTATCCGCATCTTGGTTCCCAAACTGAGATCACTGCAGCACAGCAAGGATCTCAACTTAATAAATGTAGACCGTGCCATTTCAATTCTGGATCTAATCTCTTGAGCGTAGTCCCATTGTACGTTGAGGGTAGTTCCAAGGTAAGTGAATCTGTCGACTCTCTGGATCTCTTCGCTACCTGCCATTAGTGCCCCGGGATCTAAATTTGTACGGCTGACAACCATGAATTTAGTTTTCTTAATATTAAGGTTCAGTCCGTATGATACGCTCACAGTTCGCACTCGGTCTAGTAAGGCCTGCAGATCGTTTAGGCTGGTTGCTAGTAACACAGTGTCATCGGCGTAGCGGATATTATTAATGTATTCACCGTTCACTCGGATTCCCATGTCTAGGTTTGTGAGGGCTTCATTAAAAATCTCCTCAGAGTATATATTGAAAAGAGTCGGCGATAGCACACATCCTTGCCTTACTCCTCGCATGATCTTCACTTGGTCGGTCAGTTGGTCTTCGACCTTGACTTGAGCACGCTGGTTCCAGTATAAATTCATGATGATCCGAATGTCCTTCTCATCCAATCCTACTCTTTGTAGTGCGGTGACCATCTTCTGGTGCTGACAACGGTCAAATGCCTTGGCGTAGTCAATAAAACAAATATAGACATCACAACTGACATCGCGGCATCTCTGAAGTAGGACTTGTAAGGTGAAAAGTGCTTCACGTGTACCCATAGAATTGCGGAATCCGAATTGCATTTTACCGACATTTTCTTCGCATTTCTTGTAAATTCTGGCATGTATGATTTTAAGAAAAATTTTAAGTGCATGACTCATAAGACTGATAGTTCGGAAATCTTCGCATGTTTTCGCAGATCGTTTTTTTTGGTAGCGTTACAAATGTTGAGAATAGCCATTCATCTGGGATATTACCTGAATCGTATATGGCGTTGAACAGTTCAGTTAACTCCTTTGTGCTCACTTCACTCATCACCTTAATAAGTTCAACGGGTATTTCGTCCGGACCTCTAGCCTTACCATTCTTAGACTGTTTTAAAGCAGCCTTTACCTCGCTTTCTAGAATTGACGGCCCTGTCATGCAATTTATTTCCGGAAGGTTGCCGCGGTCGTCCCAGAAAAGTTCTTCGATATATATTTTCCAGGTAACCAACTTCTCATTCACTGTCGTCGCCAGATTACCGTCTTTATTTATGAGGAGGTGTGTGTTTCTCCTCTTGTATTGACCAGTGGCTTCACGAATCCTTCGGTGGATATTTATATGATCGTGTTTCTCTTGGAGCTCCTCGATTAGTTTACATTTTTCTTGCATCCATGTCTCCTTGGCTCTTCGTATTTCTTTTTTAATAGTTTGGTTGGTTTCTTGGTATTTCTTCGCGTCCCTGTTTTTCATTAATCTTCTTTGTTCCATCATCTGCAGAATGTCATCAGACATCCATTCTTTATTTTTTACTCTTTTTTTCTTTCCCAGATGTTCTTTTCCCGCATTCAGCATGACGTTTTTGATATAACTCCATTTTTGTTCTACACTCTGTTCTTGTTGTTGAGCCGTTTCTAGTTTTTGTCTCATTGTATCTCTCACGTTCTGACGAACTACGGGGTCTTTTAGAGTGTCATAATCCAGGTTCTGTTTAGGTTTATTTTTGATGAGTTTTTTTAGTTTGAGTTCTATCTGGCCCACTAATGGGTTGTGGTCCGATGAGACGTCTGCTCCTGGGAAGGTCTTCGCCGAAGTCAAGCTGTTCTTGAATCTTTTGTTAATGAGAATAAAGTCTATCTGGTTTCTGATGATATTGCTGGCTGTATCTGCAGGTGACTTCCACGTATAAAGTCGTCTTGGGGGAAGTTTAAACCACGTGTTAGCAATGGTAAAATCTTCTTCCCGGCAAAATTGTATGAGTCGGTCTCCTCTTTCGTTTTTCTCGCCTAAGCCGTGTTGTCCGACGATGTCTTCTACACTGCTTTTGCCAACTTTGGCATTGAAATCGCCCATGATGATGGTTAGCTCGTTCTTCTTGGTGTATTTTAGTGCTTTTTGTACAATTGCGTAGAACTCCTCGATATCCTCTTCTGGGATAAATAAACACGTTAAATTTTCGAGCGGTTATAATAAATTGGTGCAGCATACGTTGTAAATCATTTACACTTTGAGAAAGTAGTATTGCATCGTTTGCATCCCATTTGGTATTCCTTTTTAGTTCTTATTATTTATTATTTCATCCATAATAAACTTGAACAATAAAGGTTTCAGAGAGATTTCCTGTCTTATCCCATTGCTAGGTTTTCTATCGTTTTGATTATTCCTAGAGGTATTTCTCTTGCGTACAATAAGTGGATCACGTCCTTTAATTTGACCCGTCTAAATGCCTGCATAAGGTCTACGAACCATAGATATGCTGATTTATTGTATTCTAATCATTTCTCTTGAATTTGCCTAATTATAAATAAAGTGTAAGTGCATGATCTTCCTGACCTAAAACCTTGTTGTTCTTCTGCTAGTGTTCTAATTTCATTCTGTTTATTTGTTATCACTTTGTGTTATTAATTTTAGTGTTGTGTTTAATAAATTCATTTCTCTGTCATTTTTTGGGTCCGATCTGTCTACCTTTTTGAAGAGAGGTATTAGAATAATTGATCTCCATTCTTGAGGAATTCTAATTTGTTCTATTATTTTTTGGATTTCTTTTAATAGTTGTTTGGTCAGATCTGGTCCTCCGTACTTAAGGAATTCGTTCGGTATTCTGTCCTTTCCTGGTAATTTTCTATTTTTTTCCTCAATATTTATTTCTTCGTTTGTCATTACCTCTGGTGTTGTTGGTTAATTATTGTCACCTTCAGCAAATATGGATTGAAAGTAGTCTGCCCATGTTTTCTTTTGAATGTTTTTCGTTTTTATTAGTTCGTTCATCTCATTTTTTGTCCTCTGCTCATTCTTAATTTTTTTTTTTTTTTTCGTAGAAGTCTGTCCCATCTGTTTTGAGAAGCTCTGCTAGTATTCCCTTTTTAATTGTCTAACTAAAGTATTCGTTTCATTCCTGATTCGTTTATAACGTTGTATGCCAGTTGTGTGTGTTTTATTCTTATTATAAAATGGCTTTCTTCTTTTCTTCATATTTTGTCTTCACTTCCTCTCTAAGTCATGGAGTTTTCTTTTTTGATATGTTAGTGTTCGTTACTTTCCTTTCTCTAAGGGATGCTGTTGCTGGGTTAATTATTTTTTTTTTTTGAGTTTGTCCAAGCTTTCCTCGATGTTATCGTTTTTTAATATTTCATGTGCTGCATACATCATTAAAAAACAAAATAAAAATGGATACGTAGCAGAACGATAACAACAAACTCCGCTGAGCAACCTCTAAAACTACAATGGAGGTTGAATGGAATATCAGGATACTGGACTCAGGAGAGCACATACTACCAAAAAATAAAGAATTCGATGATAAATCCGATAAAGCGATATCATTAAGAAAATTACTGTAGGTCCAATTTTAAAAAGGAGAAAGAAAAAAAAAGATACATGAAGATGAATGAAGAGGCCAATCTTCATAATATGAATTTAAAATGGGCTAAAAGTACATTATGTTGACTACTTTATTGCTTTTTTATGTGGATTTGATACAGCAATATCAATATTTTTAATGATATCTAGGAGGCTGTAAATTTTTGTTGTGATGATATTTTAATTCTTATTTTTTCGCAAAAAATTTTATTTAAACTATCTTGACCTATATCTTGCATTATTTTCCTCTGGATCTCCCGAGAATTTTAAGATTAACTTACAGTCACTGTAGTGATAGAAGACTTCTGGAGTAACATTGTCAACTGTTGCACTGAACTTTCTCTACCATTATTTCTATATTTCCTCCTTTCTTTTTTCCTTGATATTTGTTCTATAATTTAACTTTTGTGGATATTCAATTAGATATACAGTGCAGTAATTTCGTATATTTAACAAAAGAATATACTAGAAAAGTATTTATATTAAAATCAGTAGCCTTAGTCTACTGTGGTGTCTTACGCTTCTACAGCATTAATGAAAATAATACAGTTTTTACTTACTTTTAAACATCCTTGACCATTATAATTTATAAATTTTCATTCATTCAATTCCATTATTTTTTTTATAATATTGGTAAATTTGGTATATTTTGTATCGTTGTAGCATAAATAGTATTTAAAGATTTTAACATGTTAATTTTTTTTTCAGATTCTCCTTTCTTGCACTTTTGCTATCTCTCAAGCAGGATTTGCTTCTCACTACAACTTCTATCCCCAGCACTATCCAGTTATAGGACCTGATGGTCATCCTGTAGAAACGCACGAAGTGCAAGCAGCTAAAGCTGCCCATTTAGCAGCTCACGCAGCAGCTAAATACCAGAGTGCTCCTTTGGCTCAATATGGATACGCTTCTCATAACGCTCTTCCCGTAGATACACCCGAAGTAGCTGCTGCCAAATTACAACACTACCATGACTACGCTGTCGCTGCTCAAAGGAATGGCGTTCATGCTTATGCTCCGGTTGTAGCTGTTGGACATGGCCAACCAATAGATACACCTGAAGTTCAATTAGCTAAAGCTGCCCATTTTGCTGCTCATGCTGAAGCTGCTGCCCGTTCCTACGGACATGGACACTACAGAAGGCGCCGTGGAATCTACGATTTTCACATCCCTGTTCTAGATCACAATGGAGTTCCAGTAGAAACCCCTGAAGTACAAGCTGCCAAAGCCCACCACTTCGCTGAATATTCTAAAGTATTGAGCCGCCCAGGACAAAACATTCCTGATACTCAGGACTATAACAATGGCGGTGCTGGACATTACGCTGCTGCTCAATATGCTCCAGCTGCTTACTCTCACGTTCCTGTTTCTCACGAACCACTTTACTACAGAGGACCTGGAGGCCCACCAGCTCAAATTGGTCCCGATGGACAACCAATTGAAACTCCTGAAGTACAAGCCGCCAAAGCTGCTCATTTTGCTGCCTATCAAGCGGTACAGTCAGGACATCCAGGTCACTACCACTATTAGTTCAAAATTTTCGTTATAAGAGCGACTGGAGTTTGTGACTCCAAGATATTTCTTGGAGTTTCACATAGCCAAGGGCCTGCTGTTGGACAAAAGTGATATATTTTTGTATTTAGTATAATTATTTTATAAAGAATTGTTAACCTATAAAAGACTTACTTATCAATAAAATGTTAACGATATAAATAATACCAATCTTTTTTAACCTTAACTACAATGCAAATATACATTGAAATATATAGATAAATTGTGGATAGATTTTTAACGAATAAGACTGATTGGAAGCACGACACAAAGTATGTAGCAAAGATTCTGCTTATAACTCTGAGATAGCGCGTTGGAGGAAGTTATATTCAAGAGAAATTCTAAAGAAGATTCTCTAAAAAGAGAAGGCCATAATATTTTTATATGGATATCAATAACAAATAGTACTACATTTAATAATTATAAATTCTTTATGTGGTTGTTTTCAGAAGATCTATTAAATGAAATAACTTTCCAAAGTAATTTATAAGCTCAGAAATTAGGTGGTACAACACAATGTTTGCCAATAACTAGAATTTAAATGGAAGTTTTTATTGAAATCAATATTTTGATAAGAATTAAAACTGCCAGCTCTAAAAGACTTCTGGTTCTCAAATTTAGAGATGAGAGATACTCATATTTCCAATAAAATAAAATGTTGTGCACATTACTCCTAGTGGTTAATATCAATATGAAGAAAAGAGGAGAGCTTGGTTATGATAAACTTTTTAAAATTAGACCTCTTTTGAACAAGCTATTGAAAACTTTAAGTTACCACTACGAACCCACTGGGAATCAGTCCATCGATATGATTCAAAAAAAGGATTAACCCCGTCAATATGAAAAAAGGAGGGGCGGGTTATGATAAACGCTTTAAGATTAGACCTCTGTTGAAGTTATTGGAAACTCTCAGTTACCACTACGAACCCACTGAGAATCAGTCGATCAAAGGAAGATCTTTACCCCGTCAATATATGTCTATGAAGCCCATAAAAGAAAGGCTATAAGGTCTGGGTTGAATCAGATCACAGTTCGGAATATATACGGGTAAACGTGAGTAAAAACTGAGAAAACCTTACAAAAACGGGTTTTCATGAATTTGTCTCAAAGACAGTTATAGAAAATTATATTTTGATAGTTATTTTACTTTCTTGCCACTTATGAGTGATTGAAAAAATCAAAAATTTATGGATGTGGTACAGTTTGCAAGGATATCAAAGGACTCCTTAGTGAGTTTCCTACAAATAAAGTAATGACTAGAGGACGATTTGACTAGAGAAGCAACTATGACGTAAAAAGGTAAGAAAACAATATTTTTGTAGTAATGTAGTAAACACTGAAAGAGATATGGCCCTTTAAGAAATAACTTGTTCACTCTTATAAGCAGAAAATATCAAAGCAGAAATAAGCATAAAGAGCAAAAAATCGTACTTGCACATTTTTTGGCATTTTGTAGATCTGTAGACGAACAAAAACTAAAATTGACTACAGGTTCCCTGTCTCTCATTGGCTTATAGGAGTTAAAGGTATTAGAAAGAGACCTAAAAATAGCAGGAACAAGTTATAGTTAGTTAAAGAGGCATTTTTCAGTCGAGACGAACTTGGCTTTAGCTCAAAATATGCCATCTCATGGAAATCCACAGTGTTGTGCCCTTTGCAGCTCTAAAAAAGAACCACAGAGAAGTAGACAACAGTGTTTCACTTGTAATGTAAGACTACCTCTATGATAAAATTTTTTTTTTATGTTGTACCATCAGGTCTGACCGTGAAACGACAACGACATTTTTGAAAAACCAAAATTTATGTATTTTGTGTTTTGTTATTTTGCATTCTATGAATCCATGATTCTAATGCTTCAATTGCGTTTATTCTTCATACTACTGCTCCATACAAGACTACACACCAAACATAGGACTTAATAATTTTTTTGTCTTAACAATTTATTGCATGAATTTAGTTTATGTTAGTTTTTGACAAAATAAAAAAAAATTATAAAAAAGTCACGTAACAAAAGGCAAACCATACATAAATTACAAGGGAAATTATATTCCTGGTAAACAGTTAGGTCCACCTTGCAGTTAATTTTACTTACATAATAATTTCGCGTATATTAATTTATTGATTTTTCCTTTTTTTAAAGTGCAAACGAAAATGTTTTGACAAATTTGCTAACGAGGAATTGCAAGAAAATTTAAGACGTTTTTATTTTTTGGATTGTAAACATAACCAAGACATATTTTGCAAGGACTAATAGAAGTTTGCTACATACAGAGGCGGCGCGCTAGGATTCATGTTGGAAATAGACGGAAGTTCAATGCCTTTAAATATTATACATATAAAAGCACTGTTAGAACTAAAGTTTGTTTAAATTCCTTTATTTTAGTGTTTGCTATTACTAAAAATTGAAATAGAATGCTTAGAGATCTTCCTGTTCTCGGAAAACCTCCAACAGATCTGCGTGGTCTTAATCCAAGTGTCAATAAATTAAAAGAAGATGTCCAATCGGCCATTCGCTAGCATGTCAAATCATTTCCGGTTAAAATCAGTCATTATTCCAATCAAGAAATTAAATACCTTGACAGTCAATTAAATCTTAAAATAATGTTTGACTGATTTAAAAAGAAACATATTCGAAAGAGGTTCGAAACCAAATCAAAACACACCCGACTACTCTGGCAATTATAGAAAAAATAATTACCAGAGTATGCTACTAGAGACATCTAGTGAGGAAAGATGAAGTTAAAAATTATTTTTTCTATAATTGCCAGAGTAGTCGGTGTGTTTTGATTTGGTTTGAGTCTTCTTACAAACTCTCTCTGATGACGGGTAGACCCAGAAAACACGTGTTAGGGAGTGGTAAGAGACTCAAATTAAATCGAAACGCAAACTCTTTCGAATATGTTTCTTTTTAAATAAGTCAAACGTTATTTTAAGATTTAATTGACTGTCAAGGTATTTAATTTCTTGATTGGAATAATGACTGATTTTAACCGAAAATGATTTGACATGCTGGCGAACGGCCGATTGGACATCTTGGACTCAAATTAGATCGAAACGCAACCATTTTCGTATATTTATCGTCCTTACTCGACGCGATGAGTACAAGAATGATGGTAATTTATATGGGTAAATTGTTGATGCATCATCATCATCATCATTCAATCTTCGCTTATCCACTGCTGGACATAGATCTCCCTCATAATTTTCCATCTCTTTCGATCTTGTGCCTCTTGCATCCAATTCCTATGACAACGTTTTAGATCGTCAGTCCAACGTGTTGGTGGACGACCTCTACTTCGGTAGGCATCATCTCTTGGTCTCCATTCCAGTATCCGCTTTGTCCATCTATTGTCTGTCATTCGAGCCACGTGACCTGCCAGTTCCATTTTAGTGTTGCTACTCTCTCTACTGCATCAGCCACTCCTGTTCTTTGTCGTAGCTGGCGATTTGGGATCTTGTCTCGTAGTGAAACGCCCAACATAGCACGCTCCATCGCCCTTTGACACACACGGATCTTTTGAACTGTTTGTTGATGCAGTGGAATATAAATATTCCCAGCATTGCTCTTAATGACTTGATTAAGCGTAAGTATACAATTTACTTTAATTGCTATCGACACATTTAACTTCATCAAGAAACATATTGTGTTAAAAATAAGTTATCCTTATTACACGAGATTTTTGAGAGAAAACTTATCTCTTAGATTTGGTCGACCACAAGTTGATGTCTGTTTAACTTATGAGACATTGAATAATAAGATAAAAGACCCCAATTTAAATGACACCGCCAAACGAGCAGCAGTATCGGAACTTATGGTTCATAAGCGTCGGAGTAAAAAATTTTACACCAAATTGACAAATGAAAGTGTAGGTCCCAACAATGGTAACATATTAGCATTAACATTCGACTTTATGCAGAATATGCAGTTGCCAAAAAAAAACTTGTAGGGGAGGTCTTTTATTATCAACAATTAACAGTATCTGTATTCTGTATCCACAATATCAAAGACAATACTGCTAGAATGTTTCTTTACCATGCAGGAGAAGATAAAAAACCGGTAATGAAATTTGTTCGTTTCTTTTGGATTACCTAAACAAAATTTCAGACAATATAAACGAACTTCATTTATATAGTGACAACTGCTGGGGACAAAATAAAAATCACAAACTCATTCGCATGCTCCTTTCTCTAACGGACAGTGCTAGATTTTCGAAAATTATACACTGTTCAGTTAGAGGACATTCCTTTCTCCAGTGTGATAGAGATTTTGCAGCTGTAAAAAGAAACATGAGAAAATTCGATTTAATTTTTACGGTCCATCAAATAATCGAAATGATTATAACTAGCAGTATCATGTAAAAATTTTCTGTAAAAGTATTAAAAACAGAAGATCTGATTAATTTTAAAGTTTGGTGGCCTACTTTATATAAGAAAAACTGCATATCAGAAGAAACTGCTTTCAGAAGTACAGCACACAATGCAAAAGTATATTTTAATATCAGCAAATTTTCTCAGTTTATTTACGAAAGTGGAAAAGGGGGGATTGTTACTGCTTCCGAATTTATAGATGGCGCTTTCAAACATATATTTTAGCTACACCAGCCTGGAAAAATTGATATCGTTTTACCGTTGAAACCTGACTATCTATTAGAAAAAGTGCCCATCAAATTGAAAAAAATGAAGGACATAAAAAAAAAGTTCAGTAAATATTAAAGAACAATGCAAAGAATTTTATAATTTAATACTTCTTTAGCCTAATGCTGCTAATAAATAACTGTTTGGAGTTTTTTGTAAGGTTTATAAATAAAATTTAGCATATGAGTTAAATTTATCTATTAATTTTATCAATGCTATGCAGAAAGCTCATACGTCCACTTAAAAAATGTATTACAAAAACTACAACTTTTATTTGTAAACCATTATTGTGCGGCGTTAAAAATACCTTTACTTACTATTTTCTAACCATCAAATTTACCGAAAATCTATGTTCGTTTACAATATAATTTTTTTGCATCTCCTGAACGTGTTTTGGACATGTGTTGTTTCTGGATATAACGATTCAATTTAGAATTAGCGATTTGATTTGTACGGATTGCTGCGATGCCTCATTTGTATGCCTCGTTTTGACAAATACGACACCAGTGGTATGTGGTATATTTGAAAAATAATTATCGTAAAAGAGTTTACGGTGTTTATTGGACGGTATTTCCCTTTTCAATCAAACTACAACATTACTAGCAGCTACCAAATTTCCTTCACACGGTAATTCTATGTAACCATCCTTTCCAGCCAAAATTTCAAAATTGTATGAAAAGCTTGAGATTTCTGAGGGAATCAAAATCTTGTACCCCCATTTATAAAGCTTTTTGGGATTGTATCTCTTCATACTCAAGATCGTAGAAGATGGAGGACTATACTGAATGCGGCGAAGGCTTACCCCGAGTTGTGAAGCCAGTTAAGAAAAAGAAGAAGAATAAAGCATTAAAAAATCCTACCAGCTTACTAAAAACAAACTATAAAATATTTCCTTTTTACAGTGGCAAAATTTACCTTTAGCGTACAGCTATTTGATTCCATTATGCAATAGAGGGTATTAGAATCCTGTAACATTTTTTTTATAATTAAAATAGTAAATGCTTTTTTAATCCATTTTCCCTTTTGAGATGCGGGTGGGCTCTGTCACCCTTGTTAAATTTTATTGGAACATCCGACTATTCAGGCGAGTCCTTTTTGATAACTTTGGTGAACAAAGTCGTAAAACTCTTTACGGTATCTTTTTGAAAGAACCTAATTCAAAAGGTTTTATCTTTTCTCACATTTCCAACTAGAAGAGTCCCGTTACTTACCTATAACTTTTCTATGTTCGGGTATCTTCCTAGAAATGGAAACAGTCTGTCATTTTAGTGGGGGTTGTTCCATCTTTTTTTCGGAAGCTTGGTAAATTGTTAGAGGAAGAAAATCACTTCTGGCAGGGCACTCTACGAGTAAAGACGCTTGCTTATGTTATCGTTATCTGTGAATTTTTTCTTTAAGTGTGTATACACTTAAATATTTGAAATATCTTAATCTAATACCATATTAGATTAACTATTGTTATAAAATACATTTATTTTAATTAACTTCAGTGCTTGATACTAGTAAAGTATAGTAGAATCAGTGAAACAGCGCAGCAGTCATCGAGATTTATTGTAAGTTATCGTTATCATATTACCTTCAGTTATCTGGACGAATAATATTGAAATAATATTACCCAATCCTGGACGAATCTGCGTCAACCATTTCTTCACCTGTAGTTAAGGTTAACTACCGATTTAACAATTCAATTAAAAGAACATTTAATGCTTTCATATGAACTTTCAATCGGCTATTAGGAACTTCTCATAAATAACAATTACGAATATTGAATTTTCAGTAAGAACAGTTATTAATTAAACTAAAAACAGTGCAAGACAGACAGTTAACTTACAACCACGTGCGGGTTGGTTTCTTTTGTATACTACAAAATTCTTGTATTCTTTTTATGTTCTTTTGAATTTAAATTTAAATAATTTTGAAATGTACTGTAGTCGTTATCTCCAGATAAGCCCATAAACAGCAAAGAGAGATTTCTTTAATTAGCTTTAGTTGAATTTGTTTTAAATACGAAAAAGAATATCAAGATATAAAAAATTGCATTCAGGCGGCCAAAGAGGCATTGGGGTACGAAGAAGCTGACAAAAGAAAAAATCCTGAGTGGTGGAACGAAGAAGTAGGAAAATTAATTAAAGACAAAAAAAAGCTTATCAAACATGGCTATCCACGAAAGACTCAGAAAACCGCAGAATTTACAGCAGACTCAACAGGGAAGCAAAGAAGGAAGTCACTAAAAGAAAAAACGAAATGTGGGGACAGAAATGCGAAGAGATGGACCGATGTTTAGGAGGAACCAAAGTGACACAAGCTTGGAAATTAATAAAAAGTATTAGAAAAGAAAGAAAAGATGAGGGAAATATAAACCTGATTCAAAATAAAAAGTGGGAAAAATATTACGAAACGCTATTAACAGAAAGTAGGCACGAAGTTATGGAAAGACCTGACCATATGTCAGTGACAGAAAACTCAGAGGTGCATAAGATAAACAAAGAAGAACTGAAAAAAGAATTGAAACAAATGAAAAATGGAAAAACACCCGGGCCTGGAGACATTCCCATCGAGTTGGTGAAACATGGACCGGATGCTCTTTTGGAAAGCTTAGTGAATATTTTTAATAAATGCTTAATTGAAGGCCAAACGATTCCAGACGATTGGAATTTGGCCCACATTAGCCCCATTTATAAAAAGGGAGACAGAAAAGAATGCGGAAATTATAGAGGCATTAGTGTAACTAGCTCGCTGGGAAGGTTATATGGTCGTATATTGAAAAGGAGAATAGAAGAGGAGTATAAAGAAATTGAAGAACAAAGTGGCTTCAGAGCAGGAAGATCGTGCGTGAAATTGAAAAACGAACAGCTCGAAACCTCCCTACGCAGGAGGAGACCTCTCCCTGGAGAAGGCTTATGATACAGTTCCTTTAAAACTCTTATTTAGTGTCTTGACGAAAACGGACCTTAGTAAAACATATCTAAAAGCAATACTGAACATCTATAAATGTCCTCAAAGCACTGTAAAAACAGAAAATACTTTCTCAAGGGTATTTACAGTAACGAAAGGCTTGAGACAAGGATGTTGTCTTTCCCCCACCCTATTCAAAATATATATCCAAGAAGCACTGCACCAGTGGAGACAAAAATGTGCGGGAATGGGGTTGAAGCTTAACAATCATTATCTGACAACGCTGTTCTTTGCAGATGATCAAGTACTAATTGCAAGCTGTGAAGAAGATGCAGATTATATGCTTAGAAAGCTTAAAGATGAATACGAAAAATGGGGGATGAGTATGAATATGTCTAAAACAGAATATATGCGAATAGGCAGTGAAGACGAAGACCCGGATTTGGAAATTAGACAGATGAAAAGGTGCTACGAATACAAATATTTGGGAAGTATTATCTGCAGTAAAGGAACAACGGAAAGAGATATAGACTATAGAGTGCAACAAGGCAGAAAGACTGTTCAAATTCTGAATTCGATACTTTGGTCCAACAAAGCTACTATGAGAACTAAAATGACTATCTACAAAGTAATTGTAGAGCCCATTGAAAAGTTGACACGGTTGAAATGGCGCCCTTTTTCTATCTTATCTTATCTTTGGTAATTTTACCCATCTATCTTTTTGTTTATTTCTGTATCTTTTCTAATATATCTTATCCTGTCCTATCTTTACTTATTTCGTCCGTTAAACCCATTGCCGGTTCCAAAAGCTAGTTTCAAACCCAGGACTCGCTCTCCACCAACCATCTGGCTGTCGTCCGCAGTGTTTTCATTGGTGACCTTTCTAGCACCATCCAAAAAAGGTTTCCGAGGTTACAATTCCTTGTCTATTTATTTAATTATTCTTGGTTGATTTTTGACCCAAGAGAAGCTAGGTCACTTCGCTAAATGGTAATAGGTAACGCATAAGCCTCGCAGTGCAGAAACTGCACTGCAGAAGAAAAATATTAGCAGAAAAACAGTTAAACATGATTTTACGTATAGGGCCTCTGTATATTCGCTTATACATATTTTATCCTAACAGTACTCATCAGAGCGTTTGTTATAGAAGTTCTGAACGTGAAAACAAATATTTTCCGTAGAAAAGAAGCAACAATAATTTCACGAATTTTGCGAATCGCGAAACTATAATGGTATTTTAAGCGGCCAGTTATAGAAATCTACGAATTTTTAGTTTCGCGATTTAAGAAAAATATTATTTGTTAACATTATAGAATTAAAAACATATTTTTATACGCCATATTTATATATTAAATGCATTACATAAATTTGTCATCCAAACATAACAGAATAACTTGTTTATGTCATTACCTGTTTATATCTCAATTTGTTTTTAAATTCCAGATTTATTTATAGTTGCGCTACACATGTTTTAATTACGCGGAACCAATAAAGTTGGTCAAAAATTTTAATATACGTCAACTGAATCGTGAATTATCGTTGCGCCGTTTTATTAATAAAATTATATAATACACATTTCAGGGTGACATAAATTCCTCGAAGCATAACGTCAACATGAATTTTCCAAAATAAAATCGAAGCAAAGTATTTAAATAGTTCACGCACGAGTTGGTAAGTACCTTTATTCAGCATTATACTCTGCGACTTGCTCGTGAAATTAGAAATTATCCGTATATACTTAACAAATACCGTCTGAAAATAAATCTTTTAATAAGCAATGGCACGCCTTACGTTAACTTCAGGGCTTATATCGATTTTACCCTCCTAGTCGTCATTATTCGAAACCAATTTTATTGTTATTGCTATAATCACATAACTTGTTACCAACCCAATGTGTGTAATACCTCAAATGCGTATCAGAACCTTTTTAGTATTATTATTTTTTGTTTCAAAAAATACTTACCTGTGAAAAACAGACCTTCTGTGAATGTCAACCATTTGATTCATAAACGTGTTCAATCAAGTTATGAAAATTTATTAGATTAACTCTTTCAGTACTGCTTTTTTTTAGCAGTATATTTGAGATATTCAGGGGGCGATAAAGCGAAGGGGGCGATATGGGGGGCGACAGAGAAAAGGGGGCGATAAGGGGGGCGTTTAGCATCCGGAAAACGAGAAATGGGTAATTGAGAAAAATAAGAAAAGAGAAAAAAAATATAATACTTTCGATCGGATATCCATAGGATAATAAAAAGTAAATATATGTATACCAATGCAGGTAATAATAACACAAACATCTCGTCTAGTCACAGATCTTGTCGAACACGAGGCGTCACAATATTAGAATCATTATTAGTCACAATGTTAGAATTCGGACAGAGACGTCGACGCGTGGCAATATAATTATTTATTGAGAATTGCAAGATAGTGTTTTTATTCTTTGCCTTCTCAATAAGTTGTAATTAATTACGCTTTTGTTTTGCTCTCAAAATGTCAGCACCTAAAAAAAAGTGCCGGCAGTACTCAACGGAGTATTTGAAATATGGATTCATTGAATTGCCAGGAAATAAGAATCTACCATTGTGTCTTATTTGTGCAAAATCTTTGTCAAACGAATCCATGAAGCCACCTCGTCTTATGGATCACTTGAAAAGGATTCATCCAGAGAAGTCAGACAGACCCGTCCAATATTTTGCGGTGAGTAAAAGTCTTTTGTTTGTAGGATGTAATTTTTCCATGTACAGTTACAATCATTGAATAGTTCACAGACTTACGTATCTAGGAGCCTATTTTTTAAATTTTTACCCCGTTTAAACGCACCTTTTACGTCAAAAGTATTACAATGTAAAAATTAAAGTGTAAACTATTTAGTGATCGTAACTGTACCTAGGTATCAACATATTATAATTATTTTTACTTTCTATTACCAAAAGTCAGACTGAAAGAAACCTTTTTTAAACTTTATTACCATTACTTATATTAATTAAAGTGAATGTGTATTTCGTTCGTTTACAGGAGCTCAAGGCAAAGTATGAAAGGCGAGTTACTGTTGGGTCATTGATTGCAAAATCTACCAAGAAAAACGACAAGGGTTTACTTGCTTCCTACAAGGTATCATTCTTAATAGCAAAAAGTGGCAAGCCGCACACAATTGGAGAAGAACTCATCCTCCCAACTCTGAGATAGCGCGTAGTTGATACTATGTTGGTACCCAGTCAGGCCAGCCAAGTAACAGATGCAGTTCCTCTCCGCAATAATACTGTCTCCAGAAGGATTGATGAAATGGGAGCGAATGTCGAAGATGTTCTCTGCAACAAATTGAAAAGCAGAGAGTTTACTGTGCAACTTGACGAGAGTACCCTGAGTGACAGCATAGCTTTGCTGCTGTCATATGTCCGATTCATTGACGACAATGGAGAAATGGCCAAGGAAATGCTATTTGTTAGAAGTCTGATTACTGATACAAAAGGATCTTCCATATTTGAAGTCATTAAGAGATTTTTTGAGGAAAAAGAGATTCCCTTATTAAATATGATCGCCTGTGCTACTGACGATGCAGCAGCAATGACAGGACGCCATTGGGGATTTATTGCACATCTGTAACAAGTAGTACCTGGAATTTTGTGTGTTCACTGCGTCATTCACAGAGAGCATTTGGCTGCCAAGAATTTGAGTGGGAGGTTGCACGATTCTCTTCGACTTGTCATAGATGCGGTAAATAAAATTAAAGCAAAACCAAAGAATGATCGAATATTTCGTACACTTTGTGAAGAAAATATGAGATATTTAATATATTGCTACTACATACGGAAGTCCGCTGGCTTTCTAAAGGCAATTGCTTAAGGCGGTTCTTCAGTCTCATGGATACTGTTATTGAATTTCTTAATACTACTGACTCCACACTGAGTACAGAACTACAAGAGAAGCGAAATGAGATATTTAATACATTGCTACTACATACGGAAGTCCGCTGGCTTTCTAAAGGCAATTGCTTAAGGCGGTTCTTCAGTCTCATGGATACTGTTATTGAATTTCTTAATACTACTGACCCCACACTGAGTACAGAACTACAAGAGAAGCGAAATGACATCGCTTACTTATCAGATATTTTTCAAAAATTAAAGGAAATGAACCTGCAACTACAGGGGAAGAACATAAATATGGCCAAAGCGAAGGGAGTAGTCGGAGCATTCATTGACAAACTATCTATTTTTGAAGAAAATATGCAGAGAAGAGAGAGAAGAAAATATGCACCAAATTCCCCAACTTGAAATCTTCTTGTGGTGATTCGGAGGATCTTCAAACATATTGCCTCCACCTTCAAACACTGAAAGAAGATCTGCATCCCGATTCCAAGATTTGGCTAGTCTGAAAGTGCCAACTTGGTTTATCAATCCTTTCAGCGTGGAAGTTTCAACGGTATGTTCTTCTCTTCAAGAAAACTTGATTGATTTGAGACATGATGTTGAAATTGAAAGTTTGTTTCGGGAGTGTGGGTACGAAAGATTTTGGCCGCGGATAAAAGAAGTGTATCCAATCTTGTGGAATGCAATCAAATTATTATTATTGGCATTCCCCACAACATATCTAGTGAAGAAAGGTTTTAGTTCTGTGTGTATATTGAAAAACAGACAAAGAAATAGGCTCGACATAAAAGAAAGAGGGGATTTGAGGTTGTTATTAATTAACATTGAGCCAGACATAAAGAAATTATATGAGAGACACCAGGCCCAAGGAAGCCATTAACAATTCTTTTACACACATATAACCATTTATCATTTTACGAAATGTAAAAATAAATAAATATGTATACTTACCTTTTGTATAGATTCATTATTTGTTTCAATTGAATTGGGTGGGGGGGCGATTGTAGTATTTATAACTGGTGAAACCTGTCTAAGGGGGCGATCATGGGAAAAAGGTTGGGAACCACTGCTTTAGCCCACCTCAGGATGATGGTATTACCATCCGAAGCTTGAGTTAGTGACTCGTGACACTCCATTACTAAACCTGATGTGACACGTGGTCTATTCAAGGTTAGGAACGCTTGTCTGCTATCTGTGCAGATCATTATAGTTTTCCCTGCTATACCTTTTTGGGTTATCTCTTTTGCGGCTATGGAGATACCAGTCAGTTCTGTCTGAACTACGATGGCATTTTTGCCCATATCCCACTTTATTTTAAGGTTCAGTAATCTGGAGTATATCCCGCATCCTGAGTCTTCTTTCATTTTGGAGCCATCGGTGTATATGCAATAGGCATTTGCCACGTTTGTATCCATATACTGTCTTGTTTCAATTTTGTAGGGTTTTTTAAAGACAAACTTTCGTTCAATTGAGTCGCAGCCGCAGTTTTTTTTTGTATGGTGTAAAGACATGGACTTTAAATAAACAATTTCTCGATAAATTGGAAGCATTTGAAATGTGGACATATCGAAGAATGCTGAGAATCTCCTGAACAGACGGAATAACCAATGAAGAGGTACTAAGAAGAAGAGATAACAGCAGGAATATACTGGATTCCACAAAAATAAGGAAACTACAATATCTGGATCATACAACACGTAGTGACAGATAAGAATTTCTAAAACTAATAATGCAGGGAAATATTCTAAGAAGGCGCAGCATAGGTAGAAGAAGATTTTTCTGGCTGAGAAACCTCAGAGAATGGTTTGGGTGCAGCTGAACTGAACTCTTTCGGGCTATACAGGGTGTTTCAAAAAAAAGGTAACCCCGTCTCTAGGATAGGTAAAAAACTGAAAAATAATTGGGGTGTGCTTAGTAAAAATTTTTTGTAACGCCATCCGTTTTCAAGATACATGGCGTTAAAGAAAAAAAAAATTTTACGCATTTTTTACGATTTTGCCAAAACTACTGGCAACATTGTAATGAAATTTTATACGAATATGTTTTGGAAGCTGATACATCCCATAAATTTGTTTTTATATCTAATTCTCATAGAGGGCGCTAGTTACACGGAACGTACTAAGTATTAGTCAATATAACTTTTTTAAGAGTATAATTATTAATCAAAATTTCAAGTAAACTTAAACATCATTCAATTTTACACGAAAAAGGTACTCTTGGTAAAACTCGATACTGTGTACCGTTTTCGTAATATTTTTATTTGAAAATTATGAAGTAATAATTGATGCTGACAGTAATGATAAAGTTCTAATAGGTATACCTCTATTTTCTCCAAGTGTGCCATGGAAATCTGATATTTATTGATTGTTATGACGATAAATCAACAATAATTAGAGTTTTGAAACCTTGTTATTTGTAAAATCAAATCAAAATGTACTCAAATGTTGAATACACTGACATGTTATTAGCCTTAGGCGAATGTTTAGGATGTTCTAGTGCAGCTGTCGAGAAACTGGGAATGTGAGACCAAATAAAATAAATTTTGGTAGACCAAGAACAACAAGAACAATTAATAAAGAAAATTATATTTTAAATTTACTTGATCAAGATCCAACAGTTAGCGTAAGGAATATAGCAAGAAAAATAAATACTTTTTCTTCAAGTACTTGGCGGATACTTAAAGAACAGCAATTACATCCTCGTCATTACAGACAAGTCCAAGAGCTCTTGCCAGATGATCTACCGGTTAGAGTGGATTTTTGTGAAACATTGCAACAAAGGACAGCCCACAATCCAAATTTTTTAAAATGCATTCTTTTTACGGACGAACCCACCTTTACGCGACAAGGTATGTTTAACTCCCATAATGCACACTACTGGTGTGATGAGAATCCACAAGTCAAAAGGGTATCACATTACCAACACTCATTTAAAGTTAATATTTGGGCAGCAACTTTAGGTAACAAATTAATAGGTTATCATATTCTACCTGGAAATTTAAATGGTGATATGTATCTTGATTCTGATATGGTGATATCTGAATTCCTTATTCGAGATATTAGAAGATTTAACGCTAAACGAGCGAAGATCTTTATTTTTTATGCACGATGGAGCTCCACCACACTTTGATAGAAGGTGTCGTAATTGGTTGAGTAATCATTTTCCGAATCGATGGATGTGTAGAGGTGCAGAAGATTCATTGACCTCCTCGGTCATGCGATTTTAACCCTTTGGACTACGCAGTTTGGTCGTATATTAAGGAAAAAGTCTATGCTACAGAGATAAATTTACGTCAAGAATTGGAAGAAAGAATTCAACGTCAATTTAATGAAATCATAGCTGATCCCTTACCGTTTAGAAGGTTAATGGAATCTTTAGAAAAAAGAATAGACTTGTGTATTGGCAAAAACGGAGGGCATTTTGAACACTTACTGTAATTGAATTTTATTTTATGTTCCTAGTCATTAATTTAATTTTCTTCTTGTGAGTTTTGTTTAATTACTAACTATTTTATACCAGCATCAATTATTACTTCATAATTTTCAAATCAAAATATTCCGAAAACGGTACACAGTATCGAGTTTTACCAAGAGTACCTTTTTCGTGTAAAATTGAATGATGTTTAAGTTTACTTGAAGTTTTGATTAATAATTATACTGTTAAAAAAGTTATATTGACTAATCCTTAGTACGATCCGTGTAACTAGCGCCCTCTATGAGAATCAGATATAAAAACAAATTCATGGGATGTATCAGCTTCCAAAACATATTCGTATAAAATGTCATTACAATGTTGCCAGTAGTTTCGGCAAAATCGTAAAAAATGCGTAAAATTTTTTTTCTTCAACGCCCTATATCTTGAAAACGGATGGCGTTACAAAAATTTTTTACTAAGCAAACCCCAATTATTTTTCAGTTTTTTACCTACCCTAGAGACAAGGTTACCTTTTTTTTGAAACACCCTGTAGTGTCAAAAGTTAGAATAGCAGTGATAATTGCTAACCTTCGTCGCGGAGATGGCACGTAAATAAGAAGACGCTTGTTAAGTATGTATTTTCAGCTGTACCTAAGTAATATATTGTGAATATTATACTGGTAATATAGAGTAATAATTTTTATAGAGGTTGATACTGTCCTGTTTCTTGTAGCGGATTTTGGTATGTTGGGATGAGTGGATTTAATGCATTTTGGACTACAGTATATTGAGTATAATTATTATCTATAATTTATAATATTTCTTGTTAATATGTCTAACATAATTTTTACTGCCATTTTGACGACTTTAAGCTCAAAACTTTATGATTTCTACTGTAATGTGATCTGCTACTGTACACTTTATTAATATTAATTTAATCTTCAACTTAATAATCCATCATATTATGATGAAATATCCTGTAAGTTCTTTTTCAATGATAAATCCGTGTTTTATTTGCTGCCGCAGAATTTAATTAGCAACCTCTTGTAATATCGCATTTATAATTATTATGTTTATAAATTAAAGCTAAAGCTTTATAGTTGCTTTTTTATATATATACAGTAATACTGTCACATTTAAATAATATTTATTGTTTACACGAAACAGAAGCAGGTGTTTCATTAAAAATATTGCGTATGTTGGCTACCTACTTCTTTGTTGTCCCAACAAGTATTGCACAGTGCACCAAACCAAAGTAGGACACAAAAAGAGGAATAAAAAATTATTCTAACGTAAATACGAATACAATTCTATGTATTGCGTGGCTTTACTTTACTTTTATTCGGTGATTGTATAAAGTAGTTCTGGTTGAGTGGTTTTTATTCGTTAGATTGATAACAAGTGTTGCCTTTATCAAATAACAATCGGCGCACTTTCTAGTTTATTATTATCTATTCGAATCAAACGTATGCATATACGTTAGGTGGATAATGTAAAAAAGTGAGTACATTGTTAGAGATAAGAAATTATATTTTTATTATACACCTTGTCTCACGCAAACGAAACTTTCTTCTTATAATTACCGTATATTGTAAGTTCATAAAAAACTATATGCTACCAAATTAGTAATATATTCACTGTCAATGGTATAATTGACTAATGAACTAATTGACACCAACTAATGAGACACGCACAAATATAATCGTAGATGTTGAATTTCCATTATCCAAGACAGAATTTTTGTATACAGAATTATTTTTTAACGAAAATAATAGAAAATTTACCATTTTCAATTATCTCATACCTAGAAAATCCCCTAAAATTTTGTTTTCTTCTCTGTAATATAAATATAAATGAAAAGTAATGTTAAGTCTAGTTAAAGATTCATTTTTTTCCTTTCTATTGGTGATAATCTTTTTTATTTCTGCATCTTGTGTTTAAAATATTATAGTAATATTTCTTTTCAAACTAATTATAAATATTTGTAAGTTTATAAGTTTCTACCAAAAGTATCGCCCCATCTGCCTCCTTTTGTGTATCGGTAAGCTGTAATGGCTGCTGCAAGGAGGCATGGGAGAAAGAAAAAATACTCATTAGTCGATTACAAGATTTGGAAGAGAAAGGTTGTTTGTGTTTTTTGATAAAAGTATTAACTAAAATTAAATATAGATCCTCTAAGAGTTTTTTGATAAGTAGTTTAGAAGTATCGAAAGAAAGTATCGAAGATCTTCAGTTCCTTACAGATCAAGTCTCTAGAGAATGGTCTAATAACGGACTAAGCATAAATACAACAAAGATAAAGTTACTTGTGGTTAGTAAACAAGACCTCGGCGCTATACAACTAATTGTCAATAATGAACCGATAACAAAATTTAACCATTTTAAATATAAACAAAACACTAAATCCGGTTGATAAAATTAAAACTCATACTTATAGAAATTGCAAGAGGAGCATTTATGAAACTTAGATCTATTCTTAGCAATTCTCAGCTGAACTTACAGCTGAGAATTAAGTTCCTAAAATGTTATGTGTATCCTGTATTACTGTATGTATGTGAAACCTGGATTATGAAGGTTAACATGATGAACAAATTAGAAGCCTTCGAGATGTGGTTATATCGTAGGATGCTCAGAATATCATGGGTTCAACACATTTCAAACAGAGAAGTCTTGAACAGAGTAGGTCAAGGTGAAGGCGACTTAATAAAAATGATAAAAAAGAGAAAACTCGAATATCTGGGGCATATAATGAGAAGAAGCAGATAGAGGATAATGCAGTTGATACTTAACGAAAAGATCGACGGAAAACGGGGAATTGGTAGGAAGAAATACTCATGGCTCCGAAACCTTCGTCAATGGACTGGCTTATCTGCAGATGAATTATTACATGCCACGCAAGATCGAGAACGATATCGGCAAATCGTCATGGAAGCTACCCACGCCTAAAACTTGGGCACGGTACTCAAAGAAGAAGAAGTGTAGAAGTAGAAAAAGCCATGGAGTGAGTGATTTTGCAGCCAAGCAGTACAAAAGCAGAGTTTCTATTCAATATTAGTTACCTGAGGTGAGGCCAGGGAAATCTTTTTGAGATGCTACCAGATTTTGGAGCGATTGGAAACAGAACCAGATTGGCAGAGTTTTTTTTATTTTTGTCCGATAAAAATACACACTTTGGGTAAAGTTTTAACCAGAAGGAGAGGTCACTTAACCAGGAGAAACCAGATTCCAGAACAATAAGACGATCTAATTTGCAATTTCAACTTTGATCTTACATTTCTCAAAAGGGACCATTATGGGGAGATAAGTTTTTTTTTACTAATATTTATCGAAGTAATTAGAGAAACAACTTTTTTTTGTTCCTACAATGTGTCAAACATGCTAGCGATATGTGATTTGTATGTTTTGAATTTCTCATAATTTATATGTCATAATTTTGAAACTGTTAGAACATTTTATCGATTTTATAGCAGATATATGAATTTTTGCTGCTGACGTTAAATTGAGGAATTTTGCATATGATATTTTCTATTGATTTTTTTTATTTATACAATATATTGATAAAATTTATTTTGGATATTTATGTGTTTCAATATTCCTTATGGTCCTCTTAGATTAGATTAGATTATGTGAGGTCGTTAAGGCCATGCGGCCTCACCGCACTTCGACCTATAGAGATCTTTTGTGCATACCTTAATCTAGTTAAACTCTAAAATGCCAATACTTCTGATGAAGTTGATTAGCTTCCTAGGTGACTTGTCTCCTATGTCAGAGGACGCCAGACTGACCTCTCCTAGGAATTTTAGTCTTTTGCAGAACAGTGCTACGCAGTTGCATAGTATATGTTCTGCCGTTTCTTTTTCATAGTGACAGAAAAGACAGTTCTCACTATCTGACTTGCCCATCTTCTTGAGATGATATCTGAGAGGGCAGTGACCAGTGAGAAGGCCAGTGACCATTTTGATATCTTTTTTACTCATTTCGAGAAGGCGGTTTGTTGCAGTAGGAGACACTTTTATGAGCCTTTTTGCTTGCCTTTGTCCTGGTGTGTTAGACCAATATGATCTTAGTTGATTGAGTTCCCAGGTACGGAGTTCCTCTCTGATGTGGCTTTTCGATAGTCCACAGAAGGGTTCCGGACCCTGGAATGGGGTATTAGCTCCTTCTTTTGTGAGGCTGTCAGCTTCCTCATTTCCTGCAATTCCCTTGTGACCTGGCACCCACATCACAGTTACATTGTTGCGTTCCGCCAGCTTTTTGAGAGATTGTTTACAGTCCCAAACCAACTTCGACTCACATGTAAATGACTTTAGAGCCTTTAAGGCGGCTTGGCTGTCTGATAAAATAAGGACTCTTGCCCTACGGGTGTCTCGGTTGAGACATTCTTGGGCACTTATGTCTATAGCATGTATTTCTGCCTGGAAGATAGTTGGGGCGTTTCCAAGAGATTTAGATAGACTGAAATCGGGCCCAGTAACTCCCACTCCTGCCCTTTTATCTATCTTAGATCCATCCGTATACCATACGAGTGAACCTTCTTCCACTTTTGGTTCAATTTCTTCACCCATTTGGTGGTTTTTTAACTCTGAGATAGCGCGTGTTTCAAAGTCGAATTTGACTGGCATAACATCTGTCGGCATGTCCTTAGAATCCAATGGAATTTCTTCTAAGATTTTCAGGTGGCCAACTAGATCTCCAGGTTTCATTATTTGTGTCTGTCGCAGTTTTAAGGCGGTAGTTACTGCCTCCCTCCTTATGCAGAACTGCAAGGGAGGAAGGTTCAGCATCGCCTCTAGAGCTGCAGTGGGACATGTTGACATTGCCCCTGTGATTCCCAGACAAGCTAGCCGCTGCACTTTTTGAAGCTTGGCGTTAGCTGTTGTTTGTTGTGTTTTTGGCCACCATACGAATGATGC
>NW_027312747.1:0-26271 GCF_040954645.1 Diabrotica undecimpunctata | reverse complement strand
ACGCGCTATCTCAGAGTAAGGCTTTTGTTAAGTTAATCCTGTAAAGGAACGCCGGTCGATTCTATTCTAATGCCGTTTCCATGATTTGTCTTATAACAAATGCTGCGTCTGTACATAACTTTCAGCTTTGGAGACCTTGTTGTTCATCCTCAAGTGATATTCTTTCATTAGTTAATTTGGTTAAAATTTTTGTGGTTTCAGCGAGTTTCAGTGTGATGTTTAATAGATTGATTCCTTCATAGTTTTGTGATTTTTTTGTCATTTTTTGTGCGGTACCTTTAGTGCAGTACCTTTTTTAAATTCGCTTATTTTCCATTCTTTGGGTACTTTGTTGTATTGTAATATTTTGTTGATATTGTTACGATAAATATGACTCATGCCCTAAGCTGTTAACATATTTTTCTAACAAGTATTTTTTTTTTGAGTAGGTAATAATCCACGGGTCCCCTCCGCTAAAAAACCTGTCTGGTTCCATGGCGTTCGAGAAAGTTCAAGAAAGATAACGGTTATTTAATATTGATATAGAGGAAATTTTTATTGTAAACGGAGTCTGAAAAGAATAATTGCATCGAGTCGAGTTTGAATTGTAACGCGCAAATAAATTATATAAATTAGAATAGTGTCAGTGTAAAATAAATTATTGTAATATTATATATAAATTAAATAAAGACTCTAATAAACTAAGTATTAGAACATTTAATAATAAATAAAGTTAATAAATTAAATTTATAAACATAGTTTAATATGCTGTGCTAATTGATCTGTAATCATTGTTCCGCAATATTTTAACAGTTAATTCGCTATTCCATCCATTGTAACCGTTTCAAAAGATTTAAAAGAAACTCATTATATATTTCGATTATATTTTTTTTTAATAAAACTAATAGCCCCATCTATCTGTCAAGTACCTACCTGTAGCCGACTCAAGGATTCTTCTGTAATTCCCAAATATATCCGGTAGATGAGCATATTTTTCAACTTGTCACTCACGCCCAATTTCCAGATTCAGGCGCCATGATAGCGCTTCGCTCTTTTCTGTTAAGACCGTCCAACCGTTAAGACGTGTTTCCAAAGTGGGTCTCAATTCAGAGGTGAGATAATAAATCCTTTTCTTGTCCATATTTCAGATAGATATTTATTTTTTTAGACCCTTATTGGAGAGGCTATAATGCTGATATTATATTTCTAATACTCGTCGCAAGATAGTATTGCTATGGAGTTATTCCAGATCATGGCCCAGTAGCAGTATCTTTTTATGGAATCCCTAACCCCTCTTATCTAGGATGGTGGTGATTTGATATAGTACGTAGCTGAATCAATGGTTTATTTGGTAACTGATTAAATAAGAAGAGAAACAGAGCAGATTAAGGTTGTACCAATTTTTATTATACCTACTTTCAAGACAACAGAAATGATTATGAACTCAAAAAAAAATGAAAATATAGTGAAGTGTTCTAATTTAATTTAAAGGTTTATTTTCTTCATTGTTCCTAGTTGATAAATAACTATATTATTTTCAATGTAAACAAATTTCGAAATTTGGGGTTAATATATATATATACATTCATTTTCTTTATAACCAATTCTTAATTTAATACGATACAAAGATTTTTTGTTTATGATAATGTTAACATAAAATAATATTTTGGAATCCCTTTGGGATGACGTAACTTTTAATGTTTTCTTTTTGTTCATTACTAAGAAATAATAAAGAATAGTTTTCTTGTAAACTTTCAATAAATCTTAATTTTTTTTTGCTCTTCCCCTTCGAGGATAAACCAGGGGTGGCGTCCAATAATAAATAATAATTTCATATTATCTAATTGTGCTTGAATTTAAAATACGATATAGTTTCTATAACCCCGCCCTATTCTCTTCGACAACGAGCGATTCTGGCCTTGTAATATTATTGTAGCACGGCAAGTGTTACATAAATGGCGCCCAACGTGGGGCATGTATTAGATTTGCTCCATTTGTACCTTCGTTACATAAATGGCGCGCCAATCGTGGAGCGTGTATCTTCATTATAAAAACAACGTAATATGTTTATGATTTCTGTTTACATTTCGTATTTTAGACTCAAGTTGTTTGTGTATTTGCTTTTACCCAATTTTTGTTTAATCAGTTTAACTGGTACGATTTTCGTTTTCCTTTAATTTAATCTTCGTAAAATTGCGTAGAAATATTCTCGTCGTATTTTTAATTTTGTGAAATACATAATACGTATTTGGAATGTTTATTACGTGTGCATTTTAATGGTCGTATTTTGAATGGTAAGATAATCGTCTGTTTATTCCCCGTTTGCCTAAGGTAAACATTCCATAAGTGAAAAATGAACTTTGTTTATTTCTTTATAAGTGTTTGGTATGGATTGAAACCTTGAATTTATTCCGGCTAATATGTTCAAGCATTTTATATTCTAGTCCTCAATTCATTTTCTTTGCAGTTCAGTCTTTTATTTTGTTTATAAGAACCATAATAATTATATTCCTCAATGTGTTTATTTTATTGTGTTTATTTTAAATAAACGAAATGGCTTTTAGCATTCGTTATTTGAAAAATCAATTAAGTGAATTTTATTTCTTAACCTTGATTCATGGTTTTTATTTGCGGCAAACAGCCGGGAATTATACCTATATACAGGCTGTCCCGACCTACGTAATTCTAAAATGTGTTATCTGGATTCGTGTAGAATACTTACGCGAAATATTTTTTTGCGAGGATTTAAGTTGAGTTCCTTGATCTTGGATGTTTTTAAAATGTTTAGTCTGTTATCTGTTAAATATTCTTTTTAATTTGTCTTTCGTTTATTTTAAAAATTTATTTTTTCATAGTTTAACTTTTTCGTACTTTGAAAAGAAAACTTTATTTCCTGAAAAGGAAAATGCTTTCTATATTTTACAGTCCATGGTTATTTTGTTTTCCAAGTATAAGGAAATAATGATATAATTTCGTTTCTCTCTGCCTAAGGCGTCTTTGTTGAGAATATTGAGCGGAAATATTGTTATTCTCCTTCTGTTATGTTAATTTTATGTCTTTGTGTGGTCAGATGTAGTAGAAGTATGTTTTTGGTACTGGAATTTATTGTTATTTGTGGTTTTACCTTTTTCTTTTCTCGAGATGTCCTGTAGGACGTACAGGCACGTGACCTGTATTATTGTATCTTGAGTTATTTGTGTGATGTCAGACTGTTGTATAAGCAGCAGCTTTCTTTTTTTGTCGTTGACATTTTTGCGGTCTTCTAATAGTTTATTAGACCACATATATCTTTTTGCTTTGAGACTTTTGGCTAAGGCTCAAAAGCTTTCATTTATTATCTTGTGTTCATGATATGGCACAAGTGAGGTTGAAGTAGTTTGCTGTTGTCTATTGTGACTCTTTGTATATACAGAGGTGAAACAACCCGCTGCCGCCTATTGTGAATTTACCTTTTATCTTTATGTCGACGTTAAGACCACGTTTGTTTAACAATTGAAATAGTTCTGGTACTACCGTTAAATGACCCACTGAGAATTAAAAGTTTATATTATTTTGACTCTGTTAGAGTTCTGCTAAAGAATGGTAAACATTTCTTTGTGATTTGTATGACGACCATATTGGATTCAATTAGGTGTCAAAAATGTTTTACTGTTCAACCTTTTTTTATTGTTATGGTGTGTTACATCCAACATCATGATTTTTTATTATTAACGATGGACTGTAATATTTTTCTATTTCTTTGGAAAACGGTAATGATTCTTCCGTTCCTTTTAAGTCTTTTCGTAAGTTTTTGTTTCGTGGAAGACTCTTATGATTTTTTTTTGTTTCTTTTGGAAACAACAGTTTTAGACTAAACTGTTTGTGTATCGATTATGATTTGTATGCCATAAACCCATTTTCTTTCTTCTTCTCCAAGATTGTGTATTAACGGTTTGGATTTATTTTCTTCTTTTTTCCTTCTGGAAGTCTCCTTCTTGGAAATTTTCCACTGTGATCAATCCCAGAGGATATTCTTATAGAACTATTGGCCATCCTGCCTTTCTTCTAAAATGTTCAGTCCATTCTTAATTTTTAATTTTTTAGTTGATTCCCTTTACGCCTTTGCGTACTTAATCTTTGCTACCTTCTCCAGCGACTATTCAACCCCTCCGTGGCCCGTGTACAGGAAGAGTTGCGCTAACGCGAACTTTATCCTGGAGAGGATTCGTTTCCTTTCCAAATTTTTTTGGCGTGGGGTCAGTACAGCACTGATACCCTAGTACTTAGTACATTGAATACCACTTTGCTTCGGCAAATCTGTCCCTTAGTGCTTCTTTCCCTTCAGGAAGTTGACACGTTTCAATTTTTTTTTGAGCTGTCTCGACAACCCTTGTTTTATGTCGGTGGTGTTGACTATTAGTCAGGGAGCATCCTGCTATAGTCAAGTGGATTAGTGGACCTATCCCTATTCCAATTAATAATTTTGTGTATCTCAGATGTTGTCGCAAAGAGACGAGCCTCTGGAAGTAGTGTAGGAGACTCCGCACGTCGATCTCCAGAGCAACTCAGTTTGGCTCGCACCCCAGTTCGTTGAACTGTTTTACTTTTTATTATTATAATATTGATCATTTATTGTGTTCAATATGTCTATATATATATGTATATATGTCGTATTTCTTTTCGACATAAATTTTATTTTTATCTTATCTTATTCTACTTCGGTATTATTCTCTCTCTAGTTTGTATTGATCGAGATCTTGAGTTTGTGCTACCCCGACCAAGAACCTATATTGATTTTAAGGGTGTTTGCAAAATTTAATCTCATTTTATTTTTAGAATGCCTTGGTAGAATGTGATATTTTTATGCTTATGTTAGTTTATATTACAATAAATTGTACATACCTTTAGTTGTCTTCAAGTGGATACAAAATTCAATTTATCTTATTTTACGGATTTATAAATCCAAGTAATTTTTTTGGTATCTATACCAAAGATATCAAGATTCCTCTGTCTAGTTACCAATGATAGTTCATTATAGTATCTGTTCATTTTGCCTAAGTTTTACTCTTAGTGTGAAGACCTTCGAATTTCGACTCTCTATTCGAAACCCCCCAAAATAATGTTTGAAAAGATTATTGCTGTCTAACATCCTATATTCTGAATGGCCAGACACTGAGGAAGGCTAGGGATGAAGTAAGCGGATTCCCGCTAGTTGACTCGTCGGAATGATAAGCCATTCATAATTGTATTTCAGTAATAAATCTAGAATAACAGCCTCCCGCGTCAGGAAACTTTTTTTAGTTCTCCAATACCTGTTTAGTTATGTAATCTAGAATTATTTAGACCCTACCCGAAATTGACCCTACCCGAAGTTGACCTACCAATGTTGTCCCTATTATAGGCGGATGATACACGTTAGTTATCACAAATTCTAGTTGTCATACTAATAACTAAACATCAGCCTTTTTTTTTGTTTCTAAATATAGATGTGTCTTACAGAAATTCTGATGTCTACCTTTCCCAGTAAACTTATTAAGGCTTGTCTTTGTAGAACTTTAATGTACCCAATTTTGAACTATTAGTAACTCTTTCCTTTTATTTGTGTATTTCTAAATGTGTCTATAATGACGCGCTGCGTTATTACCTTATGTTATTCGTGGATTAAGTCATAGATGAAAGACTCTATGCTTCCGAACAAACGATGACACATTTGTATTTTGTATTTTATGGCGTTAATGATACGATTGTATTATTATTCTTATGTTATTCGTGGATTAAGTCATAGATGAAAGACTCTACGCTTCCGAACAAACGATAACATTATTTTTTTTGTGTTTTATTGTGTTAGGTCTCATAACGACTACGCAGTAAATTATCTGTTTTGTATCTTGGTGACAACACTAGTATGTTTTGCTTTATATTACTTATGAAATTTCAAATAATAATATCTTAATTATATTGTTTCGACTGAATGCGAGCATTTGGTCTCAAATAATGATTTGTAGATATGTTTTGTTTTATTCCGCTTTGTTCATGATATTGGTTATAGGTGAAATACCCTATGATTTTGAGAGTGAGAATGCAATTTTTTTTTGTTTACATTTTTATAGTTGAGTCTTAAATATTCTATGCGTTCTGTTTCGCTTTGTTCTGAAATCTTTGAGTTGTGAAAGAAGGATTCTGTGAGTCCAGATTGTAGCTACATTTGTCCATTCTGTTTGTCTTACCTCTCCGTATATCTATTCCCACTTTTGAAAAGGTTAGTATGGTGTGCCACCATGCCTAGTCCGATTCCACGCTGGTACCCAGTTGAAATCGTGGGGAGGGCTGTGTAACCGTTTCAAAAGATTTAAAAGAAACTCATTATATATTTCGATTATATTTTTTTTTAATAAAAACTAATAGCCCCATCTATCTGTCAAGTACCTACCTGTAGCCGACTCAAGGATTCTTCTGTAATTCCCAAATATATCCGGTAGATGAGCATATTTTTCAACTTGTCACTCACGCCCAATTTCCAGATTCAGGCGCCATGATAGCGCTTCGCTCTTTTCTGTTAAGACCGTCCAACCGTTAAGACGTGTTTCCAAAGTGGGTCTCAATTCAGAGGTGAGATAATAAATCCTTTTCTTATCCATATTTCAGATAGATATTTATTTTTTTAGACCCTTATTGGAGAGGCTATAATGCTGATATTATATTTCTAATACTCGTCGCAAGATAGTATTGCTATGGAGTTATTCCAGATCATGGCCCAGTAGCAGTATCTTTTTATGGAATCCCTAACCCCTCTTATCTAGGATGGTGGTGATTTGATATAGTACGTAGCTGAATCAATGGTTTATTTGGTAACTGATTAAATAAGAAGAGAAACAGAGCAGATTAAGGTTGTACCAATTTTTATTATACCTACTTTCAAGACAACAGAAATGATTATGAACTCAAAAAAAAATGAAAATATAGTGAAGTGTTCTAATTTAATTTAAAGGTTTATTTTCTTCATTGTTCCTAGTTGATAAATAACTATATTATTTTCAATGTAAACAAATTTCGAAATTGGGGTTAATATATATATATACATTCATTTTCTTATAACCAATTCTTAATTTAATACGATACAAAGATTTTTTGTTTATGATAATGTTAACATAAAATAATATTTTGGAATCCCTTTGGGATGACGTAACTTTTAATGTTTTCTTTTTGTTCATTACTAAGAAATAATAAAGAATAGTTTTCTTGTAAACTTTCAATAAATCTTAATTTTTTTTTGCTCTTCCCCTTCGAGGATAAACCCAGGGGTGGCGTCCAATAATAAATAATAATTTCATATTATCTAATTGTGCTTGAATTTAAAATACGATATAGTTTCTATAACCCCGCCCTATTCTCTTCGACAACGAGCGATTCTGGCCTTGTAATATTATTGTAGCACGGCAAGTGTTACACCATGCCTGCAGCTTTTCTGTTCTTTCTCCATTTCCGGTGTTTCTGGTTCTGCTAATGTCTGTTGTTCTTCTCAATACAGTCTTACAGATCCTCTAAGCCAGTTTAGCATGGGGGTCGTACCGAAAATATGGTAAAAGTTTAAAGCCATATACTTGCCCAAACTAGGTAAAGTATCAGATCTAACACCAAAATCATATAGACCAATAAGCCTATCGTCTTTTCTATTAAAAACGATGGAAAGACTTCTGGATAGGTACATAAGACACGAAGTGCTTAAAGAAAATTCTCTAAGCAATCGTCAATATGCATACCAACCTTGTAAATCTACGGACTTAGCGTTGGATGATCTAAACAGGCTCTTCTGAAAGTCAATAGAGAACAAAGAGATAGTAATGGCCGTTTTTTTAGATATTGAAGGGGCATTTAATAATGTTACCACCAACTCTTTGGTTAAAGCAATGAGTAGAAGCAACGAGGCAAACCTGTGGTAATATGCCAATGGATAAGGGCATATCTGGAGAATAGGATAGTAATATCCACTCTGGGTAAAGCAACCATCAAAACAAGAGCAGGTAGAGGCTGTTCACAAGGAGGAGTTCTGTTTCCTCTACTTTGGGCAATCTTGGTAGATGATCTTCTCAAAAATCTGTCCACAAAAGACTTTTAGTGTCTAGGATACGCTGACGATATTGCAATCTTCGTCAGGGGCAAATTCACCCAGGATGTATCTGGGAGAATGCAAGTAGCTCTAAATATAGTGGATAACTGGTGTAAACAAAACAGACTGACAGTCAATGGTCAAAAAACACACATCGTCATCTTCACAAAAAAAAAACAGCATTACAAGGCCTTAAACTACCAGTGCTGGAGAAAACAAAGATTCCATTTGTCAAAGAAACAAAATACCTAGGGGTATCTTCTGATCATAGGCTTGCATGGAATACTCAGATACTGAAATGTTCTTGGGCAGATGTAGAAGGATGTGCAGTAAAAATTGGAGACTCAACCCCAAAATGATCAAATATGTGGTTTTACACAAGGGTTATTAAACCATTGATAGCCTATGGGTGGTGGACAAAGACGCAGCGAATGGGAGCAATAAGTAATATGCAAAGACTATCATGTATTTCGTGGGCCATAAAAACAACTCCTACAGCATCGTTGGAAGTCCTGCTTAATCTTCCACCAGGTAATATCTTTATACAGGGCGAAGTCAGATCTGTGATGCACACATTAATACATAGTCAGCAACACATAAGCCAGGAGCATAGTGCTGACAATAGAAAGCTAATCGAGAAGCTAAAAGCAGATATCGTAACTGGGCAACCCATCGATGCACAGCTACGAGATATAGCTTTGACAATAAATTCCAAATTAATATACCAGGCAGAAAAGACTGTAAGGAAGGTGTACCCATACAAACAGAAGCTGCGTTATACACTCATGGCTCAAAAACATCTGAGGATATAGTAGCCGGTATAGTAGGGACAAAGCAAGGGATATATTTCTCGGTGAGTCTATCTAAGGATGTCACAATTTTACAAGCGGAAATAACAGCAATCCATCACTGCGTAGAATAAATAGAAAGGCAGAAAAGAACGCACCGTTCCATTACCATTTTCACATATGTTCAGGCAGAGCTTATGGCACTCAATTCTGTGGAGGTCAATTCTAAGCAAGCATAGGATTGTGTGGGTACCCTAAATAAACTAGGAAACTGTAGCAAGGTTACAGTACATTGGACCGTAACCTTTCTGCAGCATTGCAAACACAGTAACAAAAAGGGCTACAAAAAAATGTTTAGCAGAGAAATCTCTAAAATGGTGAAGGAATTTACCAGGAGCAAGACAGGCGAAAGAGTTCATTGTAGAACATTCACCAAAATTTACAGCAGACCTAATAAGCAAAGACTAAAAAACAGTTAAAGCCGAAATAGGTTTCTTAAAAGGGTACGGTAAACTGAATAGTCATTTCAAGCTGATGGGATTGGCAGATGGTGATATATGCCGATTCTGTCATCTAGAAGAAGAAACAGCAGAGCACATTCTGTGTCAGTGCGATAGCCTGGCAAATGTGGGATTCTTTACATTAGACAAGGAAAAGCCACCGACAAAGAGCTACATGGAAGGTTCAGTCTTAAAGCTTTTAGACCTTTTAAAAAGAGTTAGATAGATCTGAAAAGGTCGCGGTGGAATAGACCAAATGTCACCTCATTAAATCTATCTTTCTACAGTCTTACAGTCATGTAATCTATCCACGTGCCTGTCCCTATGATTCCCTTAACCTCTACTATTTCTTTCATTTCTTGTCTCTGTCCCCTTATAAATCTCCATTTTTTTTTGTACTCCGTAGAAGTCATGTTACAGATCTTTGAGAAGCGTTCTCAGCTTCTCAGTCATTGTTCTTGGTTGTTTGTTAACACGTCTATGTATCTCATTGCGAATTCTCCTACAGTTTTCGTATGTACTAAACTAAACTAACAATATTATGACTAATATTATAAATAAACACTACGATAAAACTAAGTACTTAAAACGGAAACAAAACTGCACTATTAACAGATTTGCAATTGAAATAACCAGGATGAAGCACTAAGAATGATATTGAGTATGCTATGAAATTGAGTAATCGTAATTATTATTAGGATAGATATAGGGCTGGTTGTTCGAACGCTAATCCGTTTTAATTTAAAATAAACCATAATTAAACTCTTTCTGATGTTAATTTTGTTTTTTTTTCAAATCAATAATAATATTAAGCAATTTTTAATAATTTTGACAGCTGCTGTGACGTATTTGCTTGTAATTAAATATTTTATTACAATCAAGTTTTGATTAGCGTTCGAATAACCGGCCCATAGTCTCTTTAAACGTAAACTTGTTATAGGTACTGTGTCTGTGTGACCCTTAGCTCTTGTCAAATACGTTACCTCTGATCTCTGATATTGACTTTTTATTGTACACTGAGAATATAAAATATTTATAATTAATAATCGTCATTTGATACTTTTAGACGTCTAACTGTGCGTCTAACTAATATTAGGTAACAAAATAATCAAAATAATTTCAATTAATTTCTTAAATAACTTTTACTATATATGCTGCCATCTGTTGGTGTAGTATAATATAACTAAGAAAATTAACTTTTGAATATTAAGAGCACCGCTAGATGGACAGATATGTTTAAAAACAACAAGTTACCCAAACGCATGCGTATATTACTTTCGGAACAAATTCTCATCAAAACTTTTCATTTTCAGCAGTTTTGCGAGTCTATCAGTAAGTGGAGGATGTCAATGTTTACTTACATGTAAAAAACCTGTTGCTATTCCCATGTGAAATAAAGTTTTCGAGATGTAGACTACGATTTTTTCGCGAATTATGTGTTGTTTTCAGTTAAGTGTTTATTTTTGTGTTATTGTCGTGTAACCATGGGATTAACAATGTCAAAACAAGAGACTTCGGCCCCTGAGGCCGATAGTGTAATATCTTCCAAGTTACATGGAAGACAAGCTAGTATCAGGCAAAGTGCTATCAAAGCCAAAGCTAAACAACCCATGCCAGACCCTGCTGAGCTCGAAAGACGATTTACAAAAGTTTTGGTACGTTTTTTAATAGTTGTTTATTAGTTTTAAAGATACGTTCCTCCTCTACCTGCGGATGATACGGGTTCCTGACCGTCGTCTGACCTCACATCCAACTGGTACTATTCTATATTAAAATTGATTGATTAAATCATTGTTTATTTTTGTTCATACTTCGTGGAATAGCTGTTGCAAATTCTTGAAAATTATTGAGAACTCTCCTGGAATTACTGACCACATCAGTGATGTCATACTTTTTTAACAATTTAATAGTTTTATGAGTCATGCAAGAATGATTATTACAACTTATAAATCTGATTTTTTATGAGGTAGTAATCTAAATTTAAATTCAATTTAAATCAGACCGGTTTGCTTTATTATAATTTTTAATAATATGAAATTCGAAGGTTGTAAAAACGCGTTTTACAAAATGCCAGAGGTTTGTTTACTTTCTGAAAACAGTTTTATAGATAGATGCGTTTATTATTATTACTAGGTCGTTTACCTTTGAACATTTATTAGCTATTACACCTACAATTTTCTTTTGGCAGACAGGTATGAGGGCGTAGCTGTTTATATAAAGGATGTCTCAATATGAAATGTACACATTTATATTTTATACATACTAGTTAAAACAATGAGTCCAATATTGAATGAAATTTCATTGAAAACAGTTTTAAATTTCGAATTTAATTAACTACCTTTGGCCTATTTTAAAACATGTAGTACTACTACTACTACTTGTTGAAACAGATTTAAAAATTATTTTTCCCAAGCCATTAAAATATAAATATGTCTTTATGTTTATCTTTTTAACATTATTTAACAAAAATCATACTTAAGCTGTTCTTATTTATTTGAAAATTTTATACTGTTTAAGAGTTAACTATAGAATTTTAAATTCTAATTTTATAGTAAAAAGATAACAAATTCATATTTTGAGACGAGACATATACCATTATTTTATTCAGCTTTACTTTTATCAACTTAAATCAATTAATGTTTACTGTTAATGTATTTAAATATACAGGTTTACTTCATCATGAAATAAGAATTAAAGATATCAATAACTCACTAAGTATTAGAACCTACTAATTATTATGTACTGTATGCTTTAAGGTACTAGTACTTAGTACAGATTAGAAAGCTAATGATGCATATTTTTAAAAAAAATTTCTCAGCTCCTTTATTAGATACCAACATGAAATATTAGAATCGAACATGATTTGATTTTTAAATATTATTTTATGTTTGAATTACTTAAGTAATATTTTTTTTGGTCTCATGAATTTAAAAGACAAGCACCTTTCTTAGGATTGGCACATCTGAAACAAAAAATTCCAAAGGGAGAAGCGCACTTACAAGACAATTAACCACTTTTTGAGAATTAGTGTCTGCTATCGCACACCCTTTTTTGAGATGTTAACTTAGGTGCCCTCTAGCTATTCATGGGAACTAAAAAAAAATCTTTCTGTTTAACTCAAAGATAAAATAATATTTAAAAATAAATTCATGTTCCTATCTAATAAAGGAGCTGAGATTTTTTTTTAAATATGCATTTTTTAGCCATCTAATCTGTACCTCAGTAACTCAATAGTTACATTATACATAGTATAATAAAAATGTAGATCATAAAATGGAAGCACATACTGGGAAAAATCACTTAAACTGCATACAAAAAAGTTATAGATTTGAAGTGCAAAATGAAAATCGATTTTTTCCAATATCTTGTAAACTGATATCTTGTACACACTTTGTAATCAATCAATCAATCGTCAATAATGACTTTGTATGATATTTTCAAGTTCCAAAAATATCTTATTACATCTTACTTAATATATTTACAAAAAGTTTAGTGTATTTTAAAGATATTCAAATCCGCCACATTATATTGTATAGACATTTGGCACCATTTTAAAAAAGGAAAACCAAATATTTTGGAAAATCATTGCTTTCAGATTATTCTGAACTTATAAAGTAACAGTCAATAGGGTTAAGATCTGGACATATGGGTGTCAAGGCATATAATATAAACAGGCATATCAGGGTCCAATCCAGGTATATCAGGGCCCATCCAATCTAGACCTAGAGTACCTACTGCCCAAAAAATATTTTCTACTTGGTTATTGTAATGCTCTGGAGTGCCATCCTATAAAAATTAGATACATACACTGATTGTGATATTTACCTCTTTCAAGTACTTTAGTAATATGTTTGTAAGAACGGAAATGATTCCCACCATTTAAATTGTATCACCTATTAAGTTATTGTCCAAAGTTGACTTGAAAAATCGTTTGGAAATCATAAATTTTTTTTATGATGATTTATGTGGTTTCTAATGAAGGTAGATTTGTCAGTAAACAAAATATGAGTAATAAAATTGCCTTTTGGAATTTTTTCTGTCAAAAACCAATTGTAAAATCCCATTATTTTAGGATAAATTTCATCACTAACTTTTGAAGAGTTGAGTGATAGGATGAGTTGAATCTTCCCAAAACCCTGCTAAAATGAAAATATATGAAAAGTTTGCATACTTTGCATAATTTTCCCGGCAGCAGGATAAATTATTATTATAAAAAAACATAAATATATTGCATTTTTCTTTTCAACATTGTTTTGAAGGTAAATTCAAATATTTAGATTAAGAATTACAGAAATTTTGATAGGAAATTAAATTTCCAACATATTTCTTTTAGAATTTTTCGTCATAGATAAGTATGGTATATTTATGAGATACTAAGGATGCAAGATTGAAAAATAGAGGATGGTAATATCGATTTTGCTTTCTAAATTTTTTTCTCAATTTTCGCAACATTTTCAGTTTGAGCATATTTAAATTCTAGATTTATAATCCACCTTTTGGTGATATTTCTACAAATATTTAATTCTCTACTCACTACAAGCATTCCAAAACATCAGAACTGGGCTACAGTAATTTTTTTGTTTTACAAAAGTATAAATTATTTATATACCTAAGTTCTATATTTATCCAGTATCACTACTGTATAGTAGCAATTTTCTGTAAATATGTCTTTGAAATGTTCATATTTTTGGAAGCATAGGTTTCTTATCGAGGGGTAGTGGATCGCACAGAGATGTGAAAAAAACCCAGTGTAGCAACTATAACGACAATAACAACTGTAGTGACAGTAATGACTGTAGCGACATGTAACGACTGTAACGACATATCTCGCGACCACACTTTACATGGAGTTAAAGTCTCATGCATGTTTATTAATAAAATAAAATCAAATAAAATAACATCAACTATTTTGCCACAAGATCCTATTTCCTATCTCCCCAATTCAAAAAGTTCTCGAATTCATCCTTTGTAAGACCAGTTCATAAATCTGAACTGATCCAAACAATCAGTAGTATCAAAAGCAAATCTTCCTATAGTACTGATGGACTATCCATAAAAATTTTCATAAATCTTTAAAAAAAATGTGTTGAAAGTCCTGGTCTCACTAATTATTGATTCCTTTGAAAAAGGTTTATTTCCAGAGTGCCTAAAGACAGCCATTATCAAGACTTATTACCTTACTACCGGTGCTAGCCATTGATTATGTCCTTTCTCGTTGAAAACAACATTTTATCATAAAGTCAGTTTAGCTTTGTATCTAATAAATGTACCTGTGATCCTGTTTTCTCTACTACATGAGGTCTATCAAGCACTAAACAATAATGTTTACACTAGGTACCATTATTTTTTGTGACGATGCCAAAGCTTTTGATTTTGATTTTTTGATTTTGATCACATTTTGATAAAAAAACTAAATTTCTAAGGAATTCAAGGTATTTCTTTGAATTGGTTCCATTACTTGAGGAATAGGAAACAACTAGTTAGAGCAAAGGATACTAACTAGCCACAAAAGCTTTGTATGTGGAGTACCACAAGGTTTAGTATTGGATCCTCTACTCTTCCTTATCTTTATAAATGACATCACTAACTTAAAAATCGATAGAAAAATGGAAGAACTCTAATATTGCAACTCTTCATGCAAATATAACTTCTGATCTACTTAAAATAAAAACCTGGTCCGACTCTAATTACTCTCTTTTACATGGACAAAACCGTGGCATTATCCTATAAAGGAGCTCTTCAACCCTTGCTTCTTAATAACAGTAAGATCAGTATTGTTGATTCTGTAAAATTTCTTGGCATTTTTATCGACAGCAACCTTAAATGGTCCATTCATATCGGTTTGTTAAGTAAGAAACTAGCCTCAGCCTGCTATGCAATAAGATCTGTTTCGAAGGAAATCAATTTAGCATCTTCCAAAATAACATATTTTTCTTTGTTCGAGTCTCATCTTCAATATGCTCTTCCTTTTTCGGGTTCCAATACAGCTGCCCAATGTGATGTTATTTTTAAATTACAAAAAGAGCAATACGGTACCTTTTTGGCCTCAGTAGAATAACACATTGCAGAAGCTACTTAAAAAATCTAATAAAAATATATATTTTTAAAACTGTTTGCTTACCTAATTCATACACACCTACATGTTTTTCCAGCAAGACCTAATCATGACTACTCCACCAGAGATTCAACCTTTGATGTGTATTCCCGTCCACTGAGTTAGTAAAGAAATCTAGAAATCTATATTATATTCCGCAAAAAAATTATATGACAATTTCCCTTTGCAACTTCTTTCCTTAAGTTCCGTAAAATGACAAAAGCCTATCTACCTGAAAGTCCATCTTATTCAGTGGAAGAGTTTCTTACGAATAACTGAGAAATTACAGTATGTTTATGTAACTACAGTATTTTATATATATTTGGGTATCACATGCAGCAACTTAAACTTATTAGTTAGTAAAGTTTTACTATGCAATTTGCAGTTTATTTAAATTTTGCAATGGATTGTGTATTTTATTATCTTTTATTTTGTGATATGACGATTTATATAATTTCAGTTAAATTTAAAAATTGTTACTGTTATTTTTATTTTTGTAAGCTTTGTCCATAAACATTGAACAATTTTCAGTGACAATAAAGCATATTTCTTTTCTATTCTATTCTAAATAAAATAACATGAAATAAAATTAAAGGAAATAAAATAAAAATTAAAATAATTTTTAATTAATTTAATTTAGCATTTCCACCCAACCTCTATACTCCACTTAAAAGTTCAAGAACCTTGTAATCCCATGACATGATTTAGATGACCCATGTGATTTTACATTTTCTTTCATATTATTAAATTTATCACATCTGTGATTAAGGAAATCTTGATACATGTATATTTTTTAATTTTAGACCACTTAAGTACTCCAAATAAAGAATTCATAATTTTTTTAATTAACAACCTCTAATTTCAAATTATTTCGCATTTTTTCTGAAACACATTTTAACTAAAAACTTTAGACACAGACATTGCACTATAAAAGAATTGTTTACCATGGAAGTTACAAATCATTATAATTGCTAATTTTGCATTTGTTTTTTACACTAGGCTGGAGAAGATCTTATCAGTATTGTTTTAAAGCATGAGTCAAGGTTCCTAGTCTGTTCTAATATTTAAAAATATGTAAATATAAAATAAACTCTGAAATTTTTATTTAAATGGTGTGCAGTATTTTGGGTGTAATTATATAAACTATGCTGTCAGAAGAAACCTGGGTGTTTACATGTATATATATATATATATATATATATATATATATTATATATATATATATATATATATTATAAGTATATATATATATATATATTTATATATTATATATATATATTTATATATATATATTATATATATATATATATATATATATATATATATACAGTATACTCCCTTTATAACGAACACGGTTATTACGAGGTTTCGCTTATAACGAGGTACATTAGATGTCCCGTGAAATATCTATTGAACTATAACCCTTTATAGCGAGGTAAATTTGCTTATAACAAGAAAAAATAAGATTGAAAAACGTTTTTTTTACGTTTTGGTCCGGTCGTAGCTATAAATAAATACCCTTTTTAACTGCGGGCCGCCCGCAATAAACTTTTTACAATTTATGATTCTTAGTCGGAAATGTAAAATTTATGATTCACAAGTGTCATTGTATTGGGTTGACCATTCACACGTGTTTTAAAGGTTGTCAGAAACTTTATCCAAGGACAAAACGCAAATGAAGAAGCCTAAAACTGTTTCACATCTTTAGAAAATATGATAGATAGAATACTGGACAATTTAAAGCAGTCAAAAATGACAAAATAACTTTATACGCTTTATACATATTTACAGAATACAGATTTTTTGTTTTAACGTATATCATTGACAGTAAAAGTAAACAACTCTTTTTTGTTTTAATGCATTTCATTGACAATAAAAGTAAACAACTTTGTTTTAAAACGCCATTCAAACAATATTTATTAGCATCTTTTATTGCTCCGAATGGCTTCACTATAGAAAGTTAATGTTTTAGAAAACTACATATTCATGTATGCACAGTATTATTGTTGTTGGATATAACGAGATCCGCTTATAACGAGGTAATTAGTTTGTCATTTCAGTTCTCGTTATAGAGGGAGTCTACTGTATATATATATATATATATATATATATATATATATATATATATATATATATATATATATATATATATATATATATATATAGCTGTTTACTCAAAGATTCTTTTTCTGTGGGGATCATCCCATTCTGAGCTTCATTTTACAGTTTTTGGTGTGACTTTGCTGTTTCCACTACATTTCTCTATTCTTCTCGCTCTTTGTTTGTCCTTCCTATATTTTATATTTCCATACTCCTTAAGTATTCTTCCCATTGTTGTCTCCATCTCAGTTTAGGTCTGCCTCTGTTTCTTTTACAGTATCCATTTCATTACAACTCTTAACTCTTCTTTCTTCTCATTATGTGTCTATACAATCTAATTCTCTGTGCTTTTATTGCTCTAACTTTGCACTCTTGACCTATCCATTATTGTGCTTTGTGATTCATGCATTGTTTAGCATCCTCTTTGTTTTCCCTCTTTCGTCTCAGTATTTTTCTCATAATCTTCCTCTCAAAAGCTTTCAATTGCTCTTCTTCTCTTGCTGTTAATGTCCGGATGTACTACTTATGTCATGTTAATTGGTGGATGTTACGAATAAGTTTAATAAGCAGAACGTCTAACGAAGATGTATTACCAGCATGAATATACGACCGCAAATATTTAAAACTGTTAAATTTAGGAAACATTATACCCACCTTAGGGTACGGACATACCCAAGATACATGGATGTATGCCGTGGAGGTCGCGGTCGATACATCGATGTCAAAATGAGATCGCACATATCAAGGGTGTATGATCCGTTCACCCTCGAGACCTATCATCGCAGTTTACAGCCATGTCGATGTCCAGAACAAAATAGTTTCTTTTAAGAATTTAGAAAAATTTCTAATAATTAACTGCAATTAATCTCAAAAGAACAAATATTTAACATAATATAATCAAAATGTACTTTTCTAAAGCTTTATCTCTTTATATTTTAAGCATACAGCATATACATTATAAAAACATGCCAACACTGTTAAACCGAAATTTTTTGTTCTATGTTTGACGTTTGCGGCTATATTCAGCTTGTACTTTCGGTAAACTCAACCAAGACCTGTATTCACTATCCCTACTACTGTTGCTCATGTACATAAATTATCATGTAAAAAAGCTAACTTTCCGGAACACATTTCAGTCACCTTAGAAACCGCAAAGAACGCTGAAAGGAAGGTATCTTCGGTATGTTCTGCCCGTCATCGATGTAAAGCTCGACCGCGATCGAGACTTCCACCGCGCACATCCATGTATCTTCGGTATGTCTGTACCCTTAGACATCTAATGCGACATAGAGGGTTTGAACAACTTATTAGAATATTAGAATTAAATATCGAAGGAAAAAGAAATATAAAGAGAAGAAAAAAATGACTGCGCAACATAAGAGAGTGAACCCATACAACAGGAAACCAACTAATTCATCAAGCTCTGGACAGACAAATTTGCATAAAATTTTTGCCTCAATCGAGAAAACATTTTAGGAGGAGGAACGGCAACAACTAAGTAACTGAAGGAGATGTATTGTATTGTAATTTTAAAATTTGGATAAAGTACAATAAAGTACATATGTATGAAAGTTCTCTGTTTAATCTTACAATAATAAATACCATTATCTATTTCCGAATTCTTTCCGTTTTTGTATATGTTTTATGTACTTACATAGTTTAAAATACAATTGATTAAATTATAACAATATTTTTTTGTATAAAGCTTCCTGTTTTAAAATTCTTTAAATATTAAGCACGAATGTAATATCTTGTGCATGAATTAATATATATTATACATGAATTTTAACTAATTTGATATTTATGTTTAACATTTTGTAATCGCTAAATGCGTAAAACAATTAAGGTAATATCTAGGTTTAATTACACAATTTAACCAAATAAACTGATAGTGCTGTTCTTCTCCTTGTCCTTAATGTGTACAAAACCAACAATTTTGTGTTAATAGTCTAGTCAAAGACTTAGTTACATTAAAATGCGACAGTTTGTTCTGGTTTTTCCTCAACAAAAGCCTAAATTACGTATTTCCTTCCTCAATGTGTCCACACTTCCTGCAATAAGCGAAAATTAATAAGAATACCACTAAGTCAACGTTCATCGAATGCATTAATTGTTACGTTTAATATTACCGCTAGATTTGGTTTTACGGCAAATAATATCTTGCCAGCATTATCTTGAGGTCGTTGGGCTATTTTGGCTCAATCTAAAGTTGACCAGGGGAACCTGGTTGTTATAAGCAAAAATAATAAATTGGTCTCAAATAAAAAAGAAATTTTTTATTTGTTGATAAACTATTATACAATAAGCATGTTCCTGTGGAATGTGGAAACCTTTATAACAGCGGTATATCAAATTTGCTTATGGGTTTTTTAAACTGACATGCAATATAAAATCAAATGAAATTGCGCATTTTGAAAGTACTTGATTTAAGTTTTTAACTCATATTTTTTGTTTTTTAAATTCGATTCCCAACCTATTGAAAAATGGCCTCGAAAAATGCTAAAATTGGCTTTTCAGCATTTTTAATTGGTTATTTGCATTTACGCTTAAAGTAAGCATTTGTGACGGGTAGCTATTTCAAGGCGACAGACTCAGTAAAACACAGGTTGAAATAAAAATAAATCTATTAATTCTAACGTATGTACTTACAAAAATAAAAATAAAATATCTGGATCCCGCGAGAGTGGATTCCCCGGCGGACGTCTGTAAAAGAAAACATATTATTACTAACAGAAAATGAAATACGCGAATTCGATCGCACGCAGACTTACACTCGCTTCCACGTCAGTCCAGCGGAAGCGCCAAACGCTCTCGCAATCAAAATATTCGATTGTGCAGATCCACGTTATACTCTTGAGTCAAAGTTGACGGTAACGTTCAATCCACTATACCCACGAGTTCTGCTTGATTAAGGACAGAGCATAATGCTCACTGCGGAAGTCTCTGTCCGGGTTGGCTCGCAGATTCAATGCACTAGCGAGCCAAGGAGCCTAGGCCGTTAGCCACAAGACTCATTTAAGTCCGCCAGCCGCTCGCTTTAAATAGCCGCTCCGGACCCCACCTCGTCGTCTTGCCGTGGAAATGGATGCGTGATTATCGACACTCCCACGGTTCGAACTGTTGAATGCTGTTGCTGTAGGACGTTTACATTTTACGAAAAAATCACAAGAAAAATTTTTGGTTTTAAAATAACTCAAATTATTTAAAAAAGTTTTTCGAAGCGAAAAAAGTAGTTTTTTATAATTTGGTTAAAAATTGCTATAGTTTGCCACGGAAAATTTTCGGTAAAGTTTTAAACATACCATATTGGCATCGTATTCCATCGATTAAAACAAGTTTCAGCTTGTTGGTATGAAATCTACCTTTTTCGACAAAAGTCACCCGCCTATTAGGAAAAAATTAACCAAGTTCCCGAATAATATGCAATCCCCAGAGAAGTAACGTATCAAAGCTCTTATACCCATTTTTAAAAACATACTTAATATAAACGTAAAACTTCAGAGAAATTAACTTGGTTCAGTATTATCCAAAACCTAACAACCAAAGACATACCAAAAGGATATAATTTTTTTATGAGGTTACACTGTCTTTCTAGCTCAGAATAAAGAGTAACTTAATATCATAGGTTAAAGATATTTAGCAGCACAATATCTCCAAACTAAAACAAGCGTGCGGTGCCCAAGCAGTCGATCGACTGATCGAGTCGATCGCGACAGCTTCTAGAGTAGATCGCAAAAGAATTCAAAATTATTGAGGTCCTGATCGAAATATTCCAGGCTTCTGAGGCAACATGATCTCGCGACGTTTGGCGAATGTTACAGATTGTTCTCGAGTGTCTGTTTCTTGTTCTTGTATAACAAGCTGCGGCAACGGAGCATTATTATGTCAGTCTTTATTAAATTACGACAAGTAGAAGCTGAAGAAGTAAAATAGCAATATTTAAAACACGAAATGAGTAAGGACGAATATCTCACATCAGATTTAAGAAAATTGTTGCTTTACAACTATAATATTAGATGCTTGATTAAATGCCTTAACTATATTTTGTATTTATAAGCATTTACAATACGAGCATTTTCAGAAATATACGTTTTTTCGGTATCTAGGCTTCAGCCTTAGTTGTAGTAGTCGGTAGTCGATCGCTTTTCTTTTAAATATTTTGTGATAGTTCGCAGATACCACAAGTCTGAGCACCACTGCCTTTCAAAATCAAGTAGCAAATATATGTTTATAATTTTTCATAGTGTGAACGTGAAATTTTAAATAAAGTTAAGTTAGGCAAAATATAAAAAATCATATTTTAATGTTTTGTCATTGCGTCTTTTGGTTCTTCTCGGTACTGACTTGACTATATTTTGCCAATAATTTTGATCTTGGCTTTAGCTCTTCCTAGATCTGGGCATTTCGAGTTTTAAATTTTATACATTTGACTGACATTTACGTATTAAAAACAAATTTAGTACAACGACAAATAGGTTTACGGGATAGTTATGAACACTACGGTAGCGCACAATAAAAAAACTCTGAGATAGCGCGACAATAAAAAATACTCGTAAAATTCAATATAGTCATCCAGTTTAATTACTTAGAAAGGACTTAATATAAAAACAGAAGAAAAAAGAAGAAAACACTTTGTCTTTTAAGTTCTCTTTGTTTACAAGTGGAGAAAATTGAAATTCCTCATAGAATGTCAATAGTTTTACTCCTTTGTGTCATTTTGGTCTAATCTCGAATGTATTTAAACTATGAAATTGTACGCATTTGGTACTGCAATATTCTTTTACAGTATTCATTTTATAAAACCGTTAATGAATTAACAGTACAAAATATCGGATATATAATTTACAAACTCATTCCTTAAACAATAACAACTAATTTTTTAACAGTTTTTAAAAACTATAAATAATATAATTTCATTGTCTTCTATCGTATAATCTGTGAAAATTACAAAATGATAAGCGGAAATTTCTTTGTTTCATAACTATTTTGTTTCGGTTTTGCTGTTGTTAATTATGCCGTTATGCACAATTATTGTAATAATTAACAACGAATGTTTCTAGTACATTCCCAGTGCACCTATCGGCAACGTACAAAAAGAGGACATTAACAGTGATTTCCCCACGGCAACTTACAGGATTTATGATTAAACTTTTTGACACACTCTTACATTTTTCTGTTTTCGCAATCGATGAACTTGAGATGCGCAACAAATTGTTTTAAATTATACAGATAATACAAATAATGGGCTGAAAATTGAAGTACATAAAACCGATATAACTATAAAACAGATAACTGAATAATGAGAGTATAAATAAGAGATGTACCATAGGTGTAATAAAACTTTTGTATCTTGAAATTTTTTTTATACCAAGTAACTATATGCCAAATCTTATTTGACACACATCCCGTTTAAAAGAAATTTAACAAATGAAGAAAAATAAGCTTTCATAATTTGAAGAACAACAAAGGAATCATCGTGCTCCCATCTGACAACGGCAACGCTACGGTAGTAATCAATATTCAAGATTGCGAAGCAAAAATAAACGACATCCTAAATGATACAGCATATCAAAGAATCTCGTCCGATCCTACAACTGAAAAGAACAAAACTTTGATCAAATAAAAGGCAGATATCGAGCACAGTTTATTAATTAAATCTTGCCCAAGTACTTTCGCTTCCCAGAGCATCTTCAGGGGCATTTCGTTAATTTTGGCCTTTCCAACAATCATAGAATGTCATAAACATAAAATTGTAAATTACACTACACTACACAACATGGTTGGCAACAGGAGAGAGAATCGATGATCATCGGCATCATGATTCTCTCTCCTGATGCCAACCATAATGTATCTTCGCCTATTTTTAAAAAATTTAAACTGTTTGTCCTGTTGTAGTGTAGTGTAATGTACAATTTTATGTTTATGATATTCTATGATTGTTGGATAGGCCAAAATTGACGAAATGCCCATGAAGATGCTCTAGGAAGCGAAAGTACTTGGGCAAGATTTAATTAATAAACTGTGCTCGATATATGCCTTTTATTTGATCAAAGTTCATTTATTCGAGCATTCAACCTTATATCAAAATAACAAAAGTCAAGATTAAAGCCTCAGACATCAAGAAAGACCAAGGGTCCCGTCTTATACCTAAAGAGTCGTTAAGACGGTCAAAACTTTATGGCCTATCAAAGGTACATAAGACAGAATTATCATTATAGCTAACAGTTAGTTGTATCGTATGACCTCTACAACTACTGGCAAAATTTCTGGATGAACAGCCACAACCATATTCAGAAGAAACGGATTCATACGTCAAGAATGCAAACCACTTCATTAAGCGTATTAAGGATGTGACTCTTCAGCCGGGACATTTGTTAGTCAGCTTCGATGTGGTCTCACTTTTCACGAATGTTCCTATAGACGAATCGTTAGAAATTATAAGCAAAATGTATCCAATAGTACAGGATACTCTGAATCTAACAAAACACTACTTAAATAATACATATTTCATTTATAAAGAACAAAGTTATAAGCAAGTTGAAGGAGCACCGATGGGTTCATCACTGTCACCGGTAATAGCAGACCTGTTTATGTAAGAAATAGAACAGCGAGCAAGAGAAACAGTCAAACACAAACTAAAACTTTGGCTTTTTTTAAAGGGATTACACGTTTATCATCTGGACACATGCAGAAGAAGGTAAAGGAGAATAAAGGTATTTTTAGAACAAATCAATAATATCCACTATAGAATTCAGTTTACTATGGAACTGGAAGAAAACAAACAACTACCATTTTTAGATGTGATAATATTAAAGACGGAGAACAGACACATAGGATATATAGTATACCGAAAACCCACACATACCGACAGATATTTACACGCAGATTTCTCATTACATCTTGCAGAATTACATTCAGTCATCAAAACTCTGATTACAAGATCCGAAATCGAATAATATAAAAATGAAGAAATGCATAATGTGAAAACAGCGTTAAGAAAAAAACAGGTTTTTAATAAACACCACCGAAAAGGCCCAGAATGCTTAAAGAAGAATTAAGGACCCAACAGAAGACGATTGCAAAAACCATCCTGCCATATATGTACAGGATATAACAGAGAAAATAAGAAGAGTGCTAAGAAAACACAAAATATAAACGATATATTTAATATCGACAGAAAAATTATCAACTATTTTACCATCCACGAAAACAAAAATATCTTTAGAAAACCAAGGAGTATACGAGATTACATGGCGACTGTGACAAATTGTACATATGACAGACCGATCGCAGAATCCATGATAGACGAGACGAACATCGAAATGCCATCGAAAGGATAGAAAAAACGTCGTCTCTTGCACAACATGTCTCAAATGCAAGACAAACAATAAACCTGAAACCAACGACGATGCTAGCTAACATTGAAATTAAAAGATACCGTGAAATCAGAGAAGCAATCTCTTAACCAAAGAGATGATTCTCAAAGGCTTCCAATAACATGGAAAACTGTGTTACAGACAAATTAAAAATAAATCAGTCAACAAAACCGACAAGTAGGACCCAATCTACCTATACCCGTTCAGGATCAACCACAAGAAGCACTGTTAAGGACCGATCGAGTGAAGAGCGCCAAGGTCTACTATTTAAAGAACTGCTTCGAGACTGGTAACGAACTTCCTGATGAGTATTACGAAGTCTTAGAATCAACTCATATAAAATATCGTAGATAGAATAAGCTGCCTGCCAAAAACGCTGATCTAAGAGCCGATCTGGTGACAGCGGAGATCCTTTTCTCTCGATACGTATTTAGGCTTTAGACTCACCTTTCAAAAAACCATCTTCAGTTTCCCCTGTTCTGCTAGCAGCATACTGCCACTCACTCTTTTTGCTCAGGTTGCTCTATTCCTAAAAAAAAGAAGATCCTTCCTCGAAGAGGCATATCGCCTACGCGAGGTTCATAACGTTCGAGATTCTGCGGGAGCGTCACTCTACTTCAAGCACCAGCAAGTAGCGTTAATATATGACTTGACAATGGTAAGTACGATCTTGCCGAATCGTCGTGAAAACAATGGGTTTTTTTCAAAAACAAAATTTTTTAACGCGGAGTCAAACTCGGTAAACCACAGAAAGTAAATTCAGCTCCCGCTGAAATTTTAAGTAATATGTATATATACATGTTGACCACTCAAAAGAGTCCACCCTGATATTTGGCACCATTCATAAGATTTTGTGAAAATGCTAAAACCGGTCGATTTTTATTCTCAAGAGGGCTTTTTTTAACGATATAGATATGTGTCAATTGTCCATCCCCTTCCGTCCAGTACCCCAAACCCTTAAATTTTAAATAGGGAATATACCATGTGTGGCACATTGTTAGACAGGTTTTTCGCTAGAGAATTCCGACATCCATATTTTTTTGATATTAATTCACTAATTCTGTGAAACTAATTTTGTGAAAAAGTATCAGTTTATTGAAAATGTTACACCTCTTAAAAACTAAACGGCTTCCTATGTTTTGCTGGTGCCAATTTCCGGTCATGTCAAAAACTACATTGAAACTAATTTGCAACATTTATAGGAAATTTTATTAAATGTAACGTAAATAAAATAAAATAAATTTAAGTTAAAAAATTTATAATATTAAACAGTTTACTCATGAGCTATAACTATTTACTTTAATGTTCAAAATGATATTTACCAACGTCCATACTCTGAGATAGCGCG